>NW_026016603.1:0-72456 GCF_020379485.1 Brassica napus | reverse complement strand
TTCACTGGTTTGATGGAACGACGAGAAGAAGCTGTGCTATTCCCAAACTGGGAAACTGGAATCACCTGATTTGAAAGTGGGATAACTTCTTCTTGCCAACTCCTATGAGATTTATTCAACTTCCTGGTGATTCTCCACCACTTTATGTATCCAAATCAAGCTTCTCACAAAGTGATTCATCCTGGTTTGATTGGAACGACGAAGAGAAGCTGTCTATTCCCAAACGGGAAACTGGAATCACCTGATTTGAAAGTGGGATAACTTCTTCATCCCAACTCCTATGAGATTTATTCAACTTCCTGGTGATTCTCCACCACTTTATGTATCCAAATCAAGCTTCTCACAAAGTGATTCATCCTGTTTGATTGGAACGACGAAGAAGAAGCTGTGCTATTCCCAACTGGGAAACTGGAATCACCTGATTTGAAAGTGGGATAACTTCTTCATGCCAACTCCTATGAGATTTATTCAACTTCCTGGTGATTCTCCACCACTTTATGTATCCAATCAAGCTTCTCACAAAGTGATTCATCCTGGTTTGATTGGAACGACGAAGAAGCTGTGCTATTCCCAACTGGGAAACTGGAATCACCTGATTTGAAAGTGGGATAACATCTTCTTGCCAACTCCTATGAGATTATTCAACTTCCTGGTGATTCTCCACCACTTTATGTATCCAAATCAAGCTTCTCACAAAGTGATTCATCCTGGTTTGATTGGAACGACGATGAAGAAGCTGTGCTATTCCCAAACTGGGAAACTGGAATCACCTGATTTGAAAGTGGGATAACTTCTTCTTGCCAACTCCTATGAGATTATTCAACTTCCTGGTGATTCTCCACCACTTTATGTATCCAAATCAAGCTTCTCACAAAGATTCATCCTGGTTTGATTGGAACGACGAAGAAGCTTGCTATTCCCAAACTGGGAAACTGGAATCACCTGATTTGAAAGTGGGATAACTTCTTCTTGCCAACTCCTATGAGATTTATTCAACTTCCTGGTGATTTCCACCACTTTATGTATCCAAATCAAGCTTCTCACAAAGTGATTCATCCTGGTTTGATTGGAACGACGAAGAAGCTGTGCTATTCCCAAACTGGGAAACTGGAATCACCTGATTTGAAAGTGGGATAACTTCTTCATGCCAACTCCTATGAGATTTATTCAACTTCCTGGTGATTCTCCACCACTTTATGTATCCAAATCAAGCTTCTCACAAAGTGATTCATCCTGGTTTGATTGGAACGACGAAGAAGCTGTCTATTCCCAAACTGGGAAACTGGAATCACCTGATTTGAAAGTGGGATAACTTCTTCTTGCCAACTCCTATGAGATTTATTCAACTTCCTGGTGATTCTCCACCACTTTATGTATCCAAATCAAGCTTCTCACAAAGTGATTCATCCTGGTTTGATTGGAACGACGAAGAAGCTGTCTATTCCCAAACTGGGAAACTGGAATCACCTGATTTGAAAGTGGGATAACTTCTTCTTGCCAACTCCTATGAGATTTATTCAACTTCCTGGTGATTCTCCACCACTTTATGTATCCAAATCAAGCTTCTCACAAAGTGATTCATCCTGGTTTGATTGGAACGACGAAGAAGCTGTGCTATTCCCAAACTGGGAAACTGGAATCACCTGATTTGAAAGTGGGATAACTTCTTCATGCCAACTCCTATGAGATTTATTCAACTTCCTGGTGATTCTCCACCACTTTATGTATCCAAATCAAGCTTCTCACAAAGTGATTCATCCTGGTTTGATTGGAACGACGAAGAAGCTGTGCTATTCCCAAACTGGGAAACTGGAATCACCTGATTTGAAAGTGGGATAACTTCTTCTTGCCAACTCCTATGAGATTTATTCAACTTCCTGGTGATTCTCCACCACTTTATGTATCCAAATCAAGCTTCTCACAAAGTGATTCATCCTGGTTTGATTGGAACGACGAAGAAGCTGTCTATTCCCAAACTGGGAAACTGGAATCACCTGATTTGAAAGTGGGATAACTTCTTCTTGCCAACTCCTATGAGATTTATTCAACTTCCTGGTGATTCTCCACCACTTTATGTATCCAAATCAAGCTTCTCACAAAGTGATTCATCCTGGTTTGATTGGAACGACGAAGAAGCTGTGCTATTCCCAAACTGGGAAACTGGAATCACCTGATTTGAAAGTGGGATAACTTCTTCTTGCCAACTCCTATGAGATTTATTCAACTTCCTGGTGATTCTCCACCACTTTATGTATCCAAATCAAGCTTCTCACAAAGTGATTCATCCTGGTTTGATTGGAACGACGAAGAAGCTGTCCTATTCCCAAACTGGGAAACTGGAATCACCTGATTTGAAAGTGGGATAACTTCTTCTTGCCAACTCCTATGAGATTTATTCAACTTCCTGGTGATTCTCCACCACTTTATGTATCCAAATCAAGCTTCTCACAAAGTGATTCATCCTGGTTTGATTGGAACGACGAAGAAGCTGTCTATTCCCAAACTGGGAAACTGGAATCACCTGATTTGAAAGTGGGATAACTTCTTCTTGCCAACTCCTATGAGATTTATTCAACTTCCTGGTGATTCTCCACCACTTTATGTATCCAAATCAAGCTTCTCACAAAGTGATTCATCCTGGTTTGATTGGAACGACGAAGAAGCTGTGCTATTCCCAAACTGGGAAACTGGAATCACCTGATTTGAAAGTGGGATAACTTCTTCTTGCCAACTCCTATGAGATTTATTCAACTTCCTGGTGATTCTCCACCACTTTATGTATCCAAATCAAGCTTCTCACAAAGTGATTCATCCTGGTTTGATTGGAACGACGAAGAAGCTGTCCTATTCCCAAACTGGGAAACTGGAATCACCTGATTTGAAAGTGGGATAACTTCTTCTTGCCAACTCCTATGAGATTTATTCAACTTCCTGGTGATTCTCCACCACTTTATGTATCCAAATCAAGCTTCTCACAAAGTGATTCATCCTGGTTTGATTGGAACGACGAAGAAGCTGTCTATTCCCAAACTGGGAAACTGGAATCACCTGATTTGAAAGTGGGATAACTTCTTCTTGCCAACTCCTATGAGATTTATTCAACTTCCTGGTGATTCTCCACCACTTTATGTATCCAAATCAAGCTTCTCACAAAGTGATTCATCCTGGTTTGATTGGAACGACGAAGAAGCTGTGCTATTCCCAAACTGGGAAACTGGAATCACCTGATTTGAAAGTGGGATAACTTCTTCTTGCCAACTCCTATGAGATTTATTCAACTTCCTGGTGATTCTCCACCACTTTATGTATCCAAATCAAGCTTCTCACAAAGTGATTCATCCTGGTTTGATTGGAACGACGAAGAAGCTGTCTATTCCCAAACTGGGAAACTGGAATCACCTGATTTGAAAGTGGGATAACTTCTTCTTGCCAACTCCTATGAGATTTATTCAACTTCCTGGTGATTCTCCACCACTTTATGTATCCAAATCAAGCTTCTCACAAAGTGATTCATCCTGGTTTGATTGGAACGACGAAGAAGCTGTGCTATTCCCAAACTGGGAAACTGGAATCACCTGATTTGAAAGTGGGATAACTTCTTCTTGCCAACTCCTATGAGATTTATTCAACTTCCTGGTGATTCTCCACCACTTTATGTATCCAAATCAAGCTTCTCACAAAGTGATTCATCCTGGTTTGATTGGAACGACGAAGAAGCTGTGCTATTCCCAAACTGGGAAACTGGAATCACCTGATTTGAAAGTGGGATAACTTCTTCTTGCCAACTCCTATGAGATTTATTCAACTTCCTGGTGATTCTCCACCACTTTATGTATCCAAATCAAGCTTCTCACAAAGTGATTCATCCTGGTTTGATTGGAACGACGAAGAAGCTGTGCTATTCCCAAACTGGGAAACTGGAATCACCTGATTTGAAAGTGGGATAACTTCTTCTTGCCAACTCCTATGAGATTTATTCAACTTCCTGGTGATTCTCCACCACTTTATGTATCCAAATCAAGCTTCTCACAAAGTGATTCATCCTGGTTTGATTGGAACGACGAAGAAGCTGTCTATTCCCAAACTGGGAAACTGGAATCACCTGATTTGAAAGTGGGATAACTTCTTCTTGCCAACTCCTATGAGATTTATTCAACTTCCTGGTGATTCTCCACCACTTTATGTATCCAAATCAAGCTTCTCACAAAGTGATTCATCCTGGTTTGATTGGAACGACGAAGAAGCTGTGCTATTCCCAAACTGGGAAACTGGAATCACCTGATTTGAAAGTGGGATAACTTCTTCTTGCCAACTCCTATGAGATTTATTCAACTTCCTGGTGATTCTCCACCACTTTATGTATCCAAATCAAGCTTCTCACAAAGTGATTCATCCTGGTTTGATTGGAACGACGAAGAAGCTGTGCTATTCCCAAACTGGGAAACTGGAATCACCTGATTTGAAAGTGGGATAACTTCTTCATGCCAACTCCTATGAGATTTATTCAACTTCCTGGTGATTCTCCACCACTTTATGTATCCAAATCAAGCTTCTCACAAAGTGATTCATCCTGGTTTGATTGGAACGACGAAGAAGCTGTGCTATTCCCAAACTGGGAAACTGGAATCACCTGATTTGAAAGTGGGATAACTTCTTCTTGCCAACTCCTATGAGATTTATTCAACTTCCTGGTGATTCTCCACCACTTTATGTATCCAAATCAAGCTTCTCACAAAGTGATTCATCCTGGTTTGATTGGAACGACGAAGAAGCTGTCTATTCCCAAACTGGGAAACTGGAATCACCTGATTTGAAAGTGGGATAACTTCTTCTTGCCAACTCCTATGAGATTTATTCAACTTCCTGGTGATTCTCCACCACTTTATGTATCCAAATCAAGCTTCTCACAAAGTGATTCATCCTGGTTTGATTGGAACGACGAAGAAGCTGTGCTATTCCCAAACTGGGAAACTGGAATCACCTGATTTGAAAGTGGGATAACTTCTTCTTGCCAACTCCTATGAGATTTATTCAACTTCCTGGTGATTCTCCACCACTTTATGTATCCAAATCAAGCTTCTCACAAAGTGATTCATCCTGGTTTGATTGGAACGACGAAGAAGCTGTGCTATTCCCAAACTGGGAAACTGGAATCACCTGATTTGAAAGTGGGATAACTTCTTCTTGCCAACTCCTATGAGATTTATTCAACTTCCTGGTGATTCTCCACCACTTTATGTATCCAAATCAAGCTTCTCACAAAGTGATTCATCCTGGTTTGATTGGAACGACGAAGAAGCTGTGCTATTCCCAAACTGGGAAACTGGAATCACCTGATTTGAAAGTGGGATAACTTCTTCTTGCCAACTCCTATGAGATTTATTCAACTTCCTGGTGATTCTCCACCACTTTATGTATCCAAATCAAGCTTCTCACAAAGTGATTCATCCTGGTTTGATTGGAACGACGAAGAAGCTGTGCTATTCCCAAACTGGGAAACTGGAATCACCTGATTTGAAAGTGGGATAACTTCTTCTTGCCAACTCCTATGAGATTTATTCAACTTCCTGGTGATTCTCCACCACTTTATGTATCCAAATCAAGCTTCTCACAAAGTGATTCATCCTGGTTTGATTGGAACGACGAAGAAGCTGTCTATTCCCAAACTGGGAAACTGGAATCACCTGATTTGAAAGTGGGATAACTTCTTCTTGCCAACTCCTATGAGATTTATTCAACTTCCTGGTGATTCTCCACCACTTTATGTATCCAAATCAAGCTTCTCACAAAGTGATTCATCCTGGTTTGATTGGAACGACGAAGAAGCTGTGCTATTCCCAAACTGGGAAACTGGAATCACCTGATTTGAAAGTGGGATAACTTCTTCTTGCCAACTCCTATGAGATTTATTCAACTTCCTGGTGATTCTCCACCACTTTATGTATCCAAATCAAGCTTCTCACAAAGTGATTCATCCTGGTTTGATTGGAACGACGAAGAAGCTGTGCTATTCCCAAACTGGGAAACTGGAATCACCTGATTTGAAAGTGGGATAACTTCTTCTTGCCAACTCCTATGAGATTTATTCAACTTCCTGGTGATTCTCCACCACTTTATGTATCCAAATCAAGCTTCTCACAAAGTGATTCATCCTGGTTTGATTGGAACGACGAAGAAGCTGTGCTATTCCCAAACTGGGAAACTGGAATCACCTGATTTGAAAGTGGGATAACTTCTTCTTGCCAACTCCTATGAGATTTATTCAACTTCCTGGTGATTCTCCACCACTTTATGTATCCAAATCAAGCTTCTCACAAAGTGATTCATCCTGGTTTGATTGGAACGACGAAGAAGCTGTCTATTCCCAAACTGGGAAACTGGAATCACCTGATTTGAAAGTGGGATAACTTCTTCTTGCCAACTCCTATGAGATTTATTCAACTTCCTGGTGATTCTCCACCACTTTATGTATCCAAATCAAGCTTCTCACAAAGTGATTCATCCTGGTTTGATTGGAACGACGAAGAAGCTGTGCTATTCCCAAACTGGGAAACTGGAATCACCTGATTTGAAAGTGGGATAACTTCTTCTTGCCAACTCCTATGAGATTTATTCAACTTCCTGGTGATTCTCCACCACTTTATGTATCCAAATCAAGCTTCTCACAAAGTGATTCATCCTGGTTTGATTGGAACGACGAAGAAGCTGTCTATTCCCAAACTGGGAAACTGGAATCACCTGATTTGAAAGTGGGATAACTTCTTCTTGCCAACTCCTATGAGATTTATTCAACTTCCTGGTGATTCTCCACCACTTTATGTATCCAAATCAAGCTTCTCACAAAGTGATTCATCCTGGTTTGATTGGAACGACGAAGAAGCTGTGCTATTCCCAAACTGGGAAACTGGAATCACCTGATTTGAAAGTGGGATAACTTCTTCTTGCCAACTCCTATGAGATTTATTCAACTTCCTGGTGATTCTCCACCACTTTATGTATCCAAATCAAGCTTCTCACAAAGTGATTCATCCTGGTTTGATTGGAACGACGAAGAAGCTGTCTATTCCCAAACTGGGAAACTGGAATCACCTGATTTGAAAGTGGGATAACTTCTTCTTGCCAACTCCTATGAGATTTATTCAACTTCCTGGTGATTCTCCACCACTTTATGTATCCAAATCAAGCTTCTCACAAAGTGATTCATCCTGGTTTGATTGGAACGACGAAGAAGCTGTGCTATTCCCAAACTGGGAAACTGGAATCACCTGATTTGAAAGTGGGATAACTTCTTCTTGCCAACTCCTATGAGATTTATTCAACTTCCTGGTGATTCTCCACCACTTTATGTATCCAAATCAAGCTTCTCACAAAGTGATTCATCCTGGTTTGATTGGAACGACGAAGAAGCTGTGCTATTCCCAAACTGGGAAACTGGAATCACCTGATTTGAAAGTGGGATAACTTCTTCTTGCCAACTCCTATGAGATTTATTCAACTTCCTGGTGATTCTCCACCACTTTATGTATCCAAATCAAGCTTCTCACAAAGTGATTCATCCTGGTTTGATTGGAACGACGAAGAAGCTGTGCTATTCCCAAACTGGGAAACTGGAATCACCTGATTTGAAAGTGGGATAACTTCTTCTTGCCAACTCCTATGAGATTTATTCAACTTCCTGGTGATTCTCCACCACTTTATGTATCCAAATCAAGCTTCTCACAAAGTGATTCATCCTGGTTTGATTGGAACGACGAAGAAGCTGTCCTATTCCCAAACTGGGAAACTGGAATCACCTGATTTGAAAGTGGGATAACTTCTTCTTGCCAACTCCTATGAGATTTATTCAACTTCCTGGTGATTCTCCACCACTTTATGTATCCAAATCAAGCTTCTCACAAAGTGATTCATCCTGGTTTGATTGGAACGACGAAGAAGCTGTCTATTCCCAAACTGGGAAACTGGAATCACCTGATTTGAAAGTGGGATAACTTCTTCTTGCCAACTCCTATGAGATTTATTCAACTTCCTGGTGATTCTCCACCACTTTATGTATCCAAATCAAGCTTCTCACAAAGTGATTCATCCTGGTTTGATTGGAACGACGAAGAAGCTGTGCTATTCCCAAACTGGGAAACTGGAATCACCTGATTTGAAAGTGGGATAACTTCTTCTTGCCAACTCCTATGAGATTTATTCAACTTCCTGGTGATTCTCCACCACTTTATGTATCCAAATCAAGCTTCTCACAAAGTGATTCATCCTGGTTTGATTGGAACGACGAAGAAGCTGTCTATTCCCAAACTGGGAAACTGGAATCACCTGATTTGAAAGTGGGATAACTTCTTCTTGCCAACTCCTATGAGATTTATTCAACTTCCTGGTGATTCTCCACCACTTTATGTATCCAAATCAAGCTTCTCACAAAGTGATTCATCCTGGTTTGATTGGAACGACGAAGAAGCTGTGCTATTCCCAAACTGGGAAACTGGAATCACCTGATTTGAAAGTGGGATAACTTCTTCTTGCCAACTCCTATGAGATTTATTCAACTTCCTGGTGATTCTCCACCACTTTATGTATCCAAATCAAGCTTCTCACAAAGTGATTCATCCTGGTTTGATTGGAACGACGAAGAAGCTGTGCTATTCCCAAACTGGGAAACTGGAATCACCTGATTTGAAAGTGGGATAACTTCTTCATCCCAACTCCTATGAGATTTATTCAACTTCCTGGTGATTCTCCACCACTTTATGTATCCAAATCAAGCTTCTCACAAAGTGATTCATCCTGGTTTGATTGGAACGACGAAGAAGCTGTCTATTCCCAAACTGGGAAACTGGAATCACCTGATTTGAAAGTGGGATAACTTCTTCTTGCCAACTCCTATGAGATTTATTCAACTTCCTGGTGATTCTCCACCACTTTATGTATCCAAATCAAGCTTCTCACAAAGTGATTCATCCTGGTTTGATTGGAACGACGAAGAAGCTGTGCTATTCCCAAACTGGGAAACTGGAATCACCTGATTTGAAAGTGGGATAACTTCTTCTTGCCAACTCCTATGAGATTTATTCAACTTCCTGGTGATTCTCCACCACTTTATGTATCCAAATCAAGCTTCTCACAAAGTGATTCATCCTGGTTTGATTGGAACGACGAAGAAGCTGTGCTATTCCCAAACTGGGAAACTGGAATCACCTGATTTGAAAGTGGGATAACTTCTTCTTGCCAACTCCTATGAGATTTATTCAACTTCCTGGTGATTCTCCACCACTTTATGTATCCAAATCAAGCTTCTCACAAAGTGATTCATCCTGGTTTGATTGGAACGACGAAGAAGCTGTGCTATTCCCAAACTGGGAAACTGGAATCACCTGATTTGAAAGTGGGATAACTTCTTCTTGCCAACTCCTATGAGATTTATTCAACTTCCTGGTGATTCTCCACCACTTTATGTATCCAAATCAAGCTTCTCACAAAGTGATTCATCCTGGTTTGATTGGAACGACGAAGAAGCTGTCTATTCCCAAACTGGGAAACTGGAATCACCTGATTTGAAAGTGGGATAACTTCTTCTTGCCAACTCCTATGAGATTTATTCAACTTCCTGGTGATTCTCCACCACTTTATGTATCCAAATCAAGCTTCTCACAAAGTGATTCATCCTGGTTTGATTGGAACGACGAAGAAGCTGTGCTATTCCCAAACTGGGAAACTGGAATCACCTGATTTGAAAGTGGGATAACTTCTTCTTGCCAACTCCTATGAGATTTATTCAACTTCCTGGTGATTCTCCACCACTTTATGTATCCAAATCAAGCTTCTCACAAAGTGATTCATCCTGGTTTGATTGGAACGACGAAGAAGCTGTCTATTCCCAAACTGGGAAACTGGAATCACCTGATTTGAAAGTGGGATAACTTCTTCTTGCCAACTCCTATGAGATTTATTCAACTTCCTGGTGATTCTCCACCACTTTATGTATCCAAATCAAGCTTCTCACAAAGTGATTCATCCTGGTTTGATTGGAACGACGAAGAAGCTGTGCTATTCCCAAACTGGGAAACTGGAATCACCTGATTTGAAAGTGGGATAACTTCTTCTTGCCAACTCCTATGAGATTTATTCAACTTCCTGGTGATTCTCCACCACTTTATGTATCCAAATCAAGCTTCTCACAAAGTGATTCATCCTGGTTTGATTGGAACGACGAAGAAGCTGTCTATTCCCAAACTGGGAAACTGGAATCACCTGATTTGAAAGTGGGATAACTTCTTCATGCCAACTCCTATGAGATTTATTCAACTTCCTGGTGATTCTCCACCACTTTATGTATCCAAATCAAGCTTCTCACAAAGTGATTCATCCTGGTTTGATTGGAACGACGAAGAAGCTGTGCTATTCCCAAACTGGGAAACTGGAATCACCTGATTTGAAAGTGGGATAACTTCTTCTTGCCAACTCCTATGAGATTTATTCAACTTCCTGGTGATTCTCCACCACTTTATGTATCCAAATCAAGCTTCTCACAAAGTGATTCATCCTGGTTTGATTGGAACGACGAAGAAGCTGTGCTATTCCCAAACTGGGAAACTGGAATCACCTGATTTGAAAGTGGGATAACTTCTTCTTGCCAACTCCTATGAGATTTATTCAACTTCCTGGTGATTCTCCACCACTTTATGTATCCAAATCAAGCTTCTCACAAAGTGATTCATCCTGGTTTGATTGGAACGACGAAGAAGCTGTCTATTCCCAAACTGGGAAACTGGAATCACCTGATTTGAAAGTGGGATAACTTCTTCTTGCCAACTCCTATGAGATTTATTCAACTTCCTGGTGATTCTCCACCACTTTATGTATCCAAATCAAGCTTCTCACAAAGTGATTCATCCTGGTTTGATTGGAACGACGAAGAAGCTGTGCTATTCCCAAACTGGGAAACTGGAATCACCTGATTTGAAAGTGGGATAACTTCTTCTTGCCAACTCCTATGAGATTTATTCAACTTCCTGGTGATTCTCCACCACTTTATGTATCCAAATCAAGCTTCTCACAAAGTGATTCATCCTGGTTTGATTGGAACGACGAAGAAGCTGTGCTATTCCCAAACTGGGAAACTGGAATCACCTGATTTGAAAGTGGGATAACTTCTTCTTGCCAACTCCTATGAGATTTATTCAACTTCCTGGTGATTCTCCACCACTTTATGTATCCAAATCAAGCTTCTCACAAAGTGATTCATCCTGGTTTGATTGGAACGACGAAGAAGCTGTCTATTCCCAAACTGGGAAACTGGAATCACCTGATTTGAAAGTGGGATAACTTCTTCTTGCCAACTCCTATGAGATTTATTCAACTTCCTGGTGATTCTCCACCACTTTATGTATCCAAATCAAGCTTCTCACAAAGTGATTCATCCTGGTTTGATTGGAACGACGAAGAAGCTGTGCTATTCCCAAACTGGGAAACTGGAATCACCTGATTTGAAAGTGGGATAACTTCTTCTTGCCAACTCCTATGAGATTTATTCAACTTCCTGGTGATTCTCCACCACTTTATGTATCCAAATCAAGCTTCTCACAAAGTGATTCATCCTGGTTTGATTGGAACGACGAAGAAGCTGTCTATTCCCAAACTGGGAAACTGGAATCACCTGATTTGAAAGTGGGATAACTTCTTCTTGCCAACTCCTATGAGATTTATTCAACTTCCTGGTGATTCTCCACCACTTTATGTATCCAAATCAAGCTTCTCACAAAGTGATTCATCCTGGTTTGATTGGAACGACGAAGAAGCTGTGCTATTCCCAAACTGGGAAACTGGAATCACCTGATTTGAAAGTGGGATAAACTTCTTGCCAACTCCTATGAGATTTATTCAACTTCCTGGTGATTCTCCACCACTTTATGTATCCAAATCAAGCTTCTCACAAAGTGATTCATCCTGGTTTGATTGGAACGACGAAGAAGCTGTCTATTCCCAAACTGGGAAACTGGAATCACCTGATTTGAAAGTGGGATAACTTCTTCTTGCCAACTCCTATGAGATTTATTCAACTTCCTGGTGATTCTCCACCACTTTATGTATCCAAATCAAGCTTCTCACAAAGTGATTCATCCTGGTTTGATTGGAACGACGAAGAAGCTGTGCTATTCCCAAACTGGGAAACTGGAATCACCTGATTTGAAAGTGGGATAACTTCTTCATGCCAACTCCTATGAGATTTATTCAACTTCCTGGTGATTCTCCACCACTTTATGTATCCAAATCAAGCTTCTCACAAAGTGATTCATCCTGGTTTGATTGGAACGACGAAGAAGCTGTCTATTCCCAAACTGGGAAACTGGAATCACCTGATTTGAAAGTGGGATAACTTCTTCATCCAACTCCTATGAGATTTATTCAACTTCCTGGTGATTCTCCACCACTTTATGTATCCAAATCAAGCTTCTCACAAAGTGATTCATCTTGGTTTGATTGGAACGACGAAGAAGCTGTCTATTCCCAAACTGGGAAACTGGAATCACCTGATTTGAAAGTGGGATAACTTCTTCTTGCCAACTCCTATGAGATTTATTCAACTTCCTGGTGATTCTCCACCACTTTATGTATCCAAATCAAGCTTCTCACAAAGTGATTCATCCTGGTTTGATTGGAACGACGAAGAAGCTGTCCTATTCCCAAACTGGGAAACTGGAATCACCTGATTTGAAAGTGGGATAACTTCTTCTTGCCAACTCCTATGAGATTTATTCAACTTCCTGGTGATTCTCCACCACTTTATGTATCCAAATCAAGCTTCTCACAAAGTGATTCATCCTGGTTTGATTGGAACGACGAAGAAGCTGTCTATTCCCAAACTGGGAAACTGGAATCACCTGATTTGAAAGTGGGATAACTTCTTCATGCCAACTCCTATGAGATTTATTCAACTTCCTGGTGATTCTCCACCACTTTATGTATCCAAATCAAGCTTCTCACAAAGTGATTCATCCTGGTTTGATTGGAACGACGAAGAAGCTGTGCTATTCCCAAACTGGGAAACTGGAATCACCTGATTTGAAAGTGGGATAACTTCTTCATCCCAACTCCTATGAGATTTATTCAACTTCCTGGTGATTCTCCACCACTTTATGTATCCAAATCAAGCTTCTCACAAAGTGATTCATCCTGGTTTGATTGGAACGACGAAGAAGCTGTGCTATTCCCAAACTGGGAAACTGGAATCACCTGATTTGAAAGTGGGATAACTTCTTGCCAACTCCTATGAGATTTATTCAACTTCCTGGTGATTCTCCACCACTTTATGTATCCAAATCAAGCTTCTCACAAAGTGATTCATCCTGGTTTGATTGGAACGACGAAGAAGCTGTCTATTCCCAAACTGGGAAACTGGAATCACCTGATTTGAAAGTGGGATAACTTCTTCATGCCAACTCCTATGAGATTTATTCAACTTCCTGGTGATTCTCCACCACTTTATGTATCCAAATCAAGCTTCTCACAAAGTGATTCATCCTGGTTTGATTGGAACGACGAAGAAGCTGTCCTATTCCCAAACTGGGAAACTGGAATCACCTGATTTGAAAGTGGGATAACTTCTTCTGCCAACTCCTATGAGATTTATTCAACTTCCTGGTGATTCTCCACCACTTTATGTATCCAAATCAAGCTTCTCACAAAGTGAGTCATCCTGGTTTGATTGGAACGACGAAGAAGCTGTCTTATTCCCAAACTGGGAAACTGGAATCACCTGATTTGAAAGTGGGATAACTTCTTCTTATGAGATTAATAGATCCTTAGAGTAATCAGAATAAAAAAAAGAGTTTAAGAAGTGATTAAGAGAAGTTTGTGAAAGATTAAGAGACTAGAGAGCCGTTTAGTGTCTAAGAGAGAATCATAGTGTCTAAGAGATTAGAGAGACTCAAACTGCTTAACTTTATTAATGAGTGAGGTTACATATTTATAAGAGAGCTACAAGGGTTTCCAAGAATCGAAATGGGCACTATTGAAGCATGTGGAGTCAAAGGTTGCTTTAGAGATGGACGGATAAGAGGACTCGCATGCTTCCTCTCTTTACAGCCTGTTCCAGCCTGGCATGCTCTGCCCTTATCCTCTCAACGGTTGATCCTTCTCCTCTTGAGTAACTCTTCCGCGTTTACCGTTTCACTTGGGCAATGCATGGTAAGTTTTGGTCGATGCTTGGATGGTACGGACTGTACGGCTTGTACGGCCTTGTACGGACGTCCGTACCATACTCTCTCTAAACTCCACTCTGCCTCATCTCTTCATCTCCTCAACTCCTCTTCTCTTCTCACTTATATGCTTAACTCAACTCAACACTCCCCCTCAAGCTTAGCTTTGTGAAAGCCTAAGCTTGGAAAGCCACAAGATCTTCCTCATTAAAAACCTCACCAAAGAAAACCCAATGGGATAAAACTTTGATGAGGGAAAAAGAGTAAAGACCTTGCAGCTAAGGGGATTAGCTCCTTCTCTTCCCAAGATCAATGAGGCCCAACCTGATGTGAATGGACTCCATTGTCTTCTGTCTTGCAGCCTTGGTGAACACATCCGCTAGCTGATCTTCACTCCTTGTGTAGCATGGCAAGATCACCCCTAGCACAATCATCTGCCTCACCTTGTGACAATCAACTTCAATGTGCTTGGTCCTCTCATGAAACACCGAGTTGGATGCAATGTGGATGGCAGCTTGATTGTCACAATGCATTGTCATTGGAGTTGCTTGATCAATCTCCAAGTGCTTCAAGATGCCTTTGATCCATACCAACTCGTTGGTGAGCTTCAGCATGGCTCTATACTCGGCTTCTGCACTTGAACATGACACTACCTTCTGCTTCTTGCTCTTCCAAGTCACCAAGTTGCCTCCAATGAATGTGCAATAGCCTGTGGTTGATCTCCTGTCTGCTCTATCACCAGCCCAATCCGCATCACAATATCCCACCACTTCAGTGCTTCCATTGCAGCCCATCCATACTCCTTGATCAGGTGAGCCGTTGAGATACATCAAGATCCTCTCCACCATGCGCCAGTGATGTTCCTTAGGCACTTGCATGTGTTGACTCACCTGATTCACAGCAAAACAAATGTCAGGTCTAGTTATAGTAAGATAAATCAATTTGCCAACTAGTTTTCTATAGAGTTTAGGATCCTGATAAGGTTTGCTGTCTTCAATCTCCCCCTCTCGTGGGACTTTGTAGCCATCCTCCATAGGCATCCTTGCTGTCTTGCCTCCATAAGCACCTGCACCTTTCAAAAGATCAAGTGTATACTTCCTTTGGGACATGAACAAACCTTCCTTGGATCTACATATCTCAATTCCAAGGAAGTATTTCATTTCTCCCAAGTCTTTAATCTCAAACATGGATTTAAGAAACTCCTTGGTTGCTATGATACCTTCCTTATCACTCCCTGTGATAATGATATCATCAACATACACAAGGAGAGCAATCATACCTGAGGGAGTCGTGAGTGTGAAGAGAGTGTGATCTAGTTCAGACTTCTTGAAGCCTCGGCCATTCAGAGTAGTGCTCAACTTGTTGTACCAAGCTCTTGGTGATTGCTTCAGTCCATAGATGGCTTTCTTCAATCTCAGTACATTCCCACTCTTTACTAAGTGTTCAAGGCCTGGAGGTGGATGCATATACACTTCATCCTCAAGTTCACCTTGTAGAAACGCATTCTTCACATCCATTTGCCATAACCCCCATCCAAGATTCACAGCCAAGCTTAGTACAATCCGGATTGTGTGTAGTTTAGCTACTGGTGCAAAGGTTTCTATGTAATCTTCTCCATAAGTTTGAGTGAAACCTCTTGCAACTAGCCTTGACTTCTTCCTCTCAATCTTTCCATCCGCTTTGTACTTGATTGTGAATATCCATCTACTAGTCACAGCCTTCTTCCCTTTTGGTAACTCACTCTCATACCATGTATCATTCTTGATCATAGCTCCTGCCTCATCTCCAACTGATTCCTTCCATTCTTTATCTTTCATTGCCTCTTCATAGCTTCTTGGGATGTGATTCTCATCCAAGTTTACCATGAAAGCGCAATGTGCTTCTGGATATTGAGCAAAGGAGCACACGGCTTGAGAAGGATGCTCCACAGCTTGGGCATTGTAGTACACTCTCGTGTTTACCCAACTGGAAGGATCCTTCCTTATCCTTGTACTCCTTCTTAGTGGCTGCACAACCGGTTCTTCTTCCTGTTGTTCTTCTACCACTTCATCTTGAGAAGGTGTTTGTATCACACCATGATCATGTCCATGACCATCCGAGCCTATGCTCTCTTCTCCTTCATTCTCTACTCCTCCTTCATCTTGGTTAGCCTCTTGCATAGGCTCCTCATGCTCCTCTCCTCCCTCATGATCAAGGTGGGATGGTGAACCAACTTCAGGAGGTGTAGTTGCGTGATTCCTCGGATCCTGGGATGTACTGATTCCAAGACCTTCAAGAATGATCCGCAAGGTGGTGGCCTTGTCTGATGTTAAGTCCTTCAGGTCTTCTTGATTCTTTTCTTCATAGTATCCTCTATCTTCCAAGAACTTCACATCTCTAGATACAAGAACTCTCCTTGCTATAGGATCATAGCATTTGTATCCTTTCTGTGTAGCTGAGTATCCTATGAACACAGCCTTAGTGCTTCTTGCTTCTAGCTTGTTGATCATCTCTCCTGGTTTGAGTACAAAGCATAGGCATCCAAAGACTCGCAAGTAATCAAGAGCTGGCTTGTACCTGTTCAGAACTTCAAATGGAGCCTTCTCATTCAGAACCTTGGTTGGAGTTCTGTTTATCAGGTAACAAGCAGTGGCAACCGCATCACTCCAAAATCTCTTTGGAACATTACTCTGAAACATAAGTGACCTTGCCACTTCCATGAGGTGCCTATTCTTCCTCTCAGCCACTCCATTTTGCTGTGGAGTATACGGACAGCTTGTTTGATGTAGGATCCCATGTTGTGATAGGTGTTGCTTGAATGCATGACTTGTGTACTCTCCTCCATTATCTGATCTCAAAATTTTAATCTTAGCATGATAATGGTTAGTTACATAAGTTTGAAAGTTCCTAAATGCATCAAGTACCCTATCTTTGGTCTGAATTAAGGTTA
Organism: Brassica napus; assembly: GCF_020379485.1. Classification (NCBI taxonomy): domain Eukaryota; kingdom Viridiplantae; phylum Streptophyta; class Magnoliopsida; order Brassicales; family Brassicaceae; genus Brassica; species Brassica napus. The sequence continues at coordinate 55,329 of NW_026016603.1, read as the reverse complement.
ACCAGGTGTATTTGGATTTTTCATCAATGAATGTGACAAAATACTTATAACTATCTCTAGATAAGCAAGGGGCAGTCCACACATCTGAATGAATTAGATCAAAGCAATTATCATAAACGGTAGTAGACTTTTGAAACACAGTTCTACAATGCTTGCCTAAAATACAAGCTTCACAATCTTTGTTCTCAAACACAACACCTGGTACCATTAAGTTCAAAGCTTTAACATGAGGGTGTCCTACTCTAGCATGCCACAATGCATTTTTATTCAACAAAGAAGCAGAAGTAAACGAGCAACTATAATCAGGAACAGAAGTGAGTTCTTCAAGCATATAGAGATCTCCCTTAGTCACCCCTTTCCCAATCAATCTGCTGCTCTCAATATCCTGAAACTTCACATCATTAGGACTAAAGATAACATTGCATTGTAAATCATTAGTACATTTCTTCACAGATAATAGGTTTGATGTGAATTCAGGCATGTAAAAAGCTCTAGATTCTTTGTTAAACAACTTAAGCTTTCCTATTCCTCTAATGGGTATCTTATCCCCATTTGCTATCATCACATGCCCATGCGTAGGTTCTATATCCTTAATCAAGTTCTCATCACTTATCATATGATGTGATGCACCAGAATCAACAATCAATGGTTTACCTACTCGTTTAGCATTATGACATAGATTACTAAGTGATGGATGCATCCTATCAGTTCTAGCAATGTGAGCATGTCTATACTCATTCCTAGCTTCTAACCGTTCTACTAGTTCTCTAATCAAGTGATCATCCTTATATGCAATCATAGAAGCTCCAAAGGAATAACCATAAGTGTTACCGTTTTCCTTTAGCATTTTGAAGAGGGCATCAAGGTCTGATCTCTTGATGTAGTCATCATTGCTGCGTGAGCTTGAGGCGCCTGTGTAAGCCACCAGAGACTTCCCATTCCCATCATTGCCTCCAAGCCCATCCACTTCACTGTCTTGCTGGTGCCAGCTCCACTTGAACCTTCAGTCACATTTGCCCTTCCCTCACGCTCCTTCATGAACTTGGCCGGCTTGAGGTGTGGGTGTAGTATCCAGCATTGGCTCTTCTTATGACCATGCTTCTTGCAATGATCACAGTTGCCATTGAACTTCCTGTCCTCGTACTTCCCGTGAGATGCCTTGTTTGCTTGTGGAGCCTCGGTTGAGTCCTCATGAGCTGCTTGATTGGCAAGAGAGAGCTCCCCCTTTCCTCCAAACAGCCCCATAGATCCCTGCTCCCTTTGGATTTGCGCACACACCTCCTCAAGGTCCGGAAGCTTGTCTGACCTCAACATGTGCTGGATGAGTTGAGTGTAGGCCGGGTTCAGTGTGAGAAGCAACCCAAAGACCTTGTCTTGCTCGCGCCTCTCATTCAACTGATCTGGATCAGTTGTGCTCGGCCTCAGCATCTCCAGCTCTGACCATAAGGACCTGAACCTCCCCAAGTGCTTAGTGAACTCCATGTCCTCTTGTGCAAGACGGTTGATCGCTAGCTTCACTTCAAACACACGGCTGAGGTTGGAAGTGTTCCCATACACCTTCTTCAGCGTGTCCCACAGCTCTTTGGCTGATTCACAGTAGCTGTAGGCATCCAAGATAGCTGGGTCCAAGGATGCGTGTAGAACCGTCATCACCAGCATGTCTTCTTGTTGCCATTTCTCCACAGCCGCTTCATTGGAGACCTCTTCTTGATCTCCTCCCTGAGTAATGAGTTTCGGAGCCTCCCCTGTTGTGATGTGCCCCCACAAACCCTTACTTCCCACCGCAGTCTTCACCATCCGAGACCACACAAGGTAGTTGTTACCTTTGAAAGTAACCGCTACCTTCATCCTCATGTTCATCCCATGTTCCATCTTTGCTCAGCTTGACTTGAAAACTTGAATCTTGAATCTCGTACACACCAACCTTGAGTCTAGAATCACGCAAACACACAGAACGTAGCACAGCTTCAACTAGAACGTAACACAGCTTCAACACCTTCAAAACTACTCGCGTGTAGCTTCAAAGCCAAAGCTTGTAACTCTCTAAAGATCAACCCCAGATTCAAATGAACCTGGCTCTGATACCATATGAGATTAAGAGATCCTTAGAGTAATCAGAATAAAAGAAAGAGTTTAAGAAGTGATTAAGAGAAGTTTGTGAAAGATTAAGAGACTAGAGAGCCGTTTAGTGTCTAAGAGAGAATCATTGTGTCTTAAGAGATTTGAGAGACTCAGAACTGCTTAACTTTATTAATGAGTGAGGTTACATATTTATAAGAGAGCTACAAGGGTTTCCAAGACTCGAAATGGGCACTATTGAAGCATGTGGAGTCAAAGGTTGCTTTAGAGATGGACGGATAAGAGGACTCGCATGCTTCCTCTCTTTACAGCCTGTTACAGCCTGGCATGCTCTTCCCTTATCCTCTCAACGTTCTGATCCTTCTCCTCTTGAGTAACTCTTCCGCGTTTACCATTTCACTTGGGCAATGCATGGTAAGTTTTGGTCGAGGCTTGGATGGTACGGACTGTACGGCTTGTACGGCCTTGTACGGACGTCCGTACCATACTCTCTCTAAACTCCACTCTGCCTCATCTCTTCATCTCCTCAACTCCTCTTCTCTTCTCACTTATATGCTTAACTCAACTCAACAAGTGGGATAACTTCTTCTTGCCAACTCCTATGACATTTACTCAACTTCCTGGTGATTGTCCACCACTTTATGTATCCAAATAAAGCTTCTCACACAGTGATTCATCCTGGTTTGATTGGAACGACGAAGAAGCTGTTCTATTCCCAAACTGGGAAACTAGAATCACCTGATTTAAAAGTGGGATAACTTCTTCATCCCAATTCCTATGAGATTTATTCAACTTCCTGGTGATTGTCCACCACTTTATGTATCCAAATCAAGCTTCTCACAAAGTGATTCATCCTGGTTTGATTGGAACGACGAAGAAGCTGTGCAATTCCCAAACTGGGAAACTGGAATCACCTTATTTGAAAGTGGGATAACTTCTTCTTGCCAACTCCTATGAGATTTATTCAACTTCCTGGTGATTCTCCACCACTTTAAGTATCCAAATCAAGCTACTCACTAAGAGATTCATCCTGGTTTGATTGGAACGACGAAGTAGCTGTCCTATTCCCAAACTGGGAAACTGGAATCACCTGATTTGAAAGTGGGATAACTTCTTCATCCCAACTCCTATGAGATTTATTCAACTTCCTGGTGATTCTCTATACACTTTTGTGTTTTAGAGTGTGTTTAATAATAATCAGAGAAGATTAGAGTAAAGTTTAGAGAGAAAAGAGAGATTCTAGAGAGAGAGAGACTCAAAACTCTATTAATTAATTCATCTGAATGTTTACAAGAGATAAAGAGATTACACTCATGTCTAGGTTCAATGAATTCAACTCAGACCTATAAGCATGTGAGGTCAATACAGATAATAGGCTGAGATGCTTCACATGCTTGGACAGGCTGTAAAGTGGCTTCACCTTTCCAGCTATGACCAAACCTTATCCACACCACTCCTTGCTCCCCTTTGGACGTGATCCCTTCTCCAAATAGGTTCAAGGTAACTTCCCATGCTTTTATCTTACCACTCCAAAGTTACTGTGGTAAACTAAAAGTTACCATGGTAAAACTCTAAAGTTACTGTCTCAGCCTCAACACTCTATTAACCCCAAAGCTCCATCTCTTCACTTCTTGGTCTTCATCTCAACACTCCCCCTCAAGCTAGACTAAGAGAACTTGTCTAGCTTGGAAACCATGAAGACCTCCCTCATTAAAAACCTCACCAAGGAAAACCCAATGGGATAAAACCTTGATGAGGGAAAAAGAGTGGAGACTCCATGGTTAAGGGGCTCAGCTCCTTGGAGTAAGATCAATGAGTCCAAGCCTTGATAGTATGGACTCCATTGTCTTTAATCTCGCTGCCTTAGTAAACACATCTGCAAGCTGATCTTCACTTCTTGTATAACATGGCAGTATCACTCCGAGTATAATCATCTGCCTCACCTTGTGGCAATCAACTTCTATATGTTTTGTCCTCTCATGAAAGACTGAGTTAGAAGCAATGTGGATAGCTGCTTGATTGTCACAGTGCATTGTCATAGGAGTACTCTGCTCAATCTCCAAATGCTTCAAGATACCCTTGATCCATACCAATTCGTTTGTTAGCTTCAGCATAGCCCTGTACTCAGCCTCAGCACTTGAACAGGAGATGACCTTCTGCTTCTTACTTTTCCAAGTAACCAGGTTCCCTCCAAAGAATGTACAATACCCAGTAGTTGATCTCCTGTCCACTCTATCTCCTGCCCAATCAGCATCACAATACCCAACCACTTCTGTACTGCCATTACAACCCATCCAAACTCCTTGACCAGGCGTGCCACTCAAATACCTCAGTATCCTATCAACCATCTTCCAGTGATGTACCTTTGGTGCCTGCATATGCTGACTTACTTGATTCACAGCAAAACATATATCAGGTCTGGTGATAGTCAAGTAGATCAGCTTGCCAACCATCTTCCTATACAGCTTAGCATCATCAAACAACTGCTTCTCTTCAACCTCCCCCTCACGCAGAACCTTATACCCCTCCTCAAGAGGTGTCTTAGCTATCTTTCCTCCAAGCACATCAGTCTCCTTCAACATATCCATAGTATACTTCCTTTGAGACATAAACAAACCCTCCTTTGATCTGCATATCTCAATGCCCAGAAAATACTTCATCTCTCCCAAATCCTTGATGTCAAACACAGATTTGAGAAACTCCTTAGTGGCCTGAATCCCTGCCTTATCACTTCCTGTGATAATCAAATCATCCACATACACTAGAATCACAATGATCCCTGAAGGTCCTGTCAAGGTGAAGAGAGTGTGATCTAGTTCAGACTTCCTAAAGCCTCTCCCATTGAGTGTTGTACTCAACTTCCTGTACCAAGCTCTAGGTGACTGTTTCAGCCCATATATTGCCTTCTTCAATCTCAAAACATTCCCTGGCTTTACTAGATGCTCAAGACCAGGAGGCGGATGCATGTATACTTCATCTTCAAGTTCACCTTGCAAGAAAGCATTCTTCACATCCATTTGCCACAAATCCCACTCCAAATTTGTTGCAATGGATAACACAATTCGAATTGTGTGAAGCTTGGCCACTGGTGCAAAAGTATCAATGTAATCTTCCCCATAAGTCTGTGTAAATCCTCTTGCAACCAGCCTGGTCTTGCACCTATCTATCTTCCCATTTGCAAGATACTTGATGGTGAAGATCCATCTGCTTGAAACTGCCTTCTTCCCTTTAGGTAACTCACTCTCATACCAAGTGTCATTCCTGATCATTGCATCCCTTTCATCTCCTACTGAATCTCTCCAAACCTTGTGCTTCATAGCTTCTTCATAAGATCTTGGTATCTCATTCTCATCCAAGTTACACATAAACACCATGTGCTCTTCTGGATATTCTGCAAAGGAACACACGGCTTGAGAAGGATGCTCCACAGCCTGGGCATTGTAGTACACTCTCGTGTTTACCCAGTTGGAAGCATCCCTCTTTATCCTTGTGCTCCTCCGCAAAGCCTGAACCTGATCCTCAGCTTGAACCTCTGCTTGAACCTCTGTTTCTGTCTCACTCACCTCCTCTTGATCATGAACCTCTCCCTGCTCATCCACCTGAGGAAAATTCTCTACTTCTTGTGTCACATCTTGATCATGATGACCTGAATCCCCTTGGTGCTGCTCTTGCACTCCTGATTCAGACTCATTTCCCCCCTCATGATCAAGAGGGGTAGTTCTTTCAGCTTCTCTAACCTTCTCTTGGGACATGTTTACCCCAAGCCTTTCCAAGATGTTCCTCAAATTCTCTGCCATGTTTCTTGGTTCTTGAGACAGATCTTCCAAGTCTTCCCAATTCTTTTCTTCATAATAACCCTTTGCCTCTATAAACTTAACATCTCTAGATACCAACACTCTCCTAGTTGCTGGATCATAGCACTTGTACCCCTTCTGAGTTACTGAGTACCCAATGAGCATTGCTTTAGTGCTCTTTGCCTCCAACTTGTTTCTCTGTTCTCCTGGAATCCAGACATAACATAGGCATCCAAAGACACGCAGATGATCTATGTATGGCTTGCTCTTGTTCAGCACCTCAAAAGGAGACAGATTCTTCAATACCTTAGTTGGAATCCGATTGATAAGATAGCATGCAGTCTGAACAGCATCACCCCAAAACCTCTTTGGAACATTAGCATGATACATCATGGATCTAGCCACCTCCATCAGATGCCTATTCTTCCTCTCAGCTACCCCATTCTGCTGTGGTGTGTAAGGACAACTGGTCTGATGCACTATCCCATGTTTAGGCAAGTGATTCTTGAAGGCATGACTGGTGTATTCTCCTCCATTATCAGACCGTAGTACCTTCATAGTAGCATTGTAATGGTTAGTTACATATGCTTGGAAGTTGACAAAAGCCTCAAAAACTCTATCTTTAGATGGCAGCAATGTGATCCATGTATACTTAGACTTCTCATCTATGAATGTCACAAAGTACTTCTGGTTTTCTCTAGAGATACAAGGGGCTGTCCACACATCAGAATGAACAAGATCAAAGCAATTTGCATATATGGTCTCTGATGTGGGAAAAACAGTTCTACAATGCTTCCCTAAGATGCAAGCTTCACATTCCAAGTGATTGAATGACATATTAGGCATAATCAATTCAATTGCACGAGCATGAGGATGTCCTAATCTAGCATGCCAAGTAATACTATCACACCTATCAGCAGTACTACTCAAGCATACAGAATCAATAGGGTTAGAGGTCTTAGCTGTTTGGAGATGATATAACTGATTCTTGCTGTCTCCTCTACCAATAACTCTCCCAGTCTTCAAATCTTGAAACTCAACTTCATTTGGCCTGAATACTACTTGACAATCAAGATCAACTGTGGCCTTCTTCACTGATATCAGATTTGAAGTGAACTGAGGCAGGTAGAATGCAGGTGAGTTCTTCTCAAACAGCTTGAGGTTTCCCACTCCTTCTATTGGGATCCTAGCACCATTAGCTATCATGACACTCCCTGTTGCAGCCTTGACTTCACTTATCAGACTTCTATCACTGATCATATGATGTGTTGCTCCAGAATCAATGATGATGGGTTTGGATGTGGATGCTAAGGCAGGAGCACCTTGTCTCCGGGTCGTAGCCAAAGCATACACATACTTGACAAACCCATCCCATTCTTTCTTTGTGATAGGATCATCTGCTCCTTTGGTTCCTTGCCCCTTCATAACCACACTTTCTTCTACTGAACTACCCATATAGGCTGAGTAGGAACACTCTCCTCTAACCACATGCTGCGCAAACTCTTTAATCAGTCTTGTCTCCATATCATTCCCAAAGTATCCACACTGTCTACTCTTCCTCTGAGTCTTTCTCACCATGACCCAAGTCCTGGACAGTCTCCTCAATCTTCCCTTCTTACACCTTGTACCATCTCTGATCCTGATCAGTCTCTTGCTCTTCTCATATACTTTATATGAAGACTGAACAAGCTCACACAACCCATCCACATCTACTCGCTCATCATCTTTGGCTACTTGCATAATCAGCTGACCATATGATGAGTTTAAGCTCACTAGAAGGCTCAAGACTACATCTTGCTCCAGCCTTTCTTGAATCACCTCCGGATCTGATGTTCTTGATCTCAACAAATCCAACTCTCTCCACAAGTATTTCAGCTTGCCCACAAGCTGATGGAGTTCTTCCTTTCCTCTTCTCAGGTCTGTGTTAGCTCTCTTGACTCCACAAACCTTCTTCAGATCGGATCTACTCCCATGAGCTGCTTCAATCCCACATCTTGTATGGTTTTCTTGAACAACTCTATCTTCATACCTCAGACTCCACGCCTGACCTGCTTCTGTAGCCATCCTTCTCAAAGGCTTCCCCTTTTTATGACTACTCCACAATGTTGAGATGAGCTGAGGAATATGAGGAGAGTTGTTCAGGGTTGAAGAGGTTGTGATGTTGAGAAGAGGAGAAGGATTGGCCTTAGGGAGAACCGTCCGTACCGGTCCGTACAGGTCCGTACCATGGCCGTACGGCCGTACAGACGGTATCGACCATGCGGTAAAGAAGTGTTACCGCGAGAAGAAGTTCACGTTCGGATCATGTTTTACCTCGACCAAAGAAGGCATATGACCGTTTATGGATAGAGGAAGAGCGTCTCTACAGGCTGGCACAAGCTGGAAGGATAAGGTTCACTTTTAGAATAGTGACCACGCGTGTGGAGAGGCTCATTGGTTCGATTCAAAGTAAAGGGCTATCTTATCTTTGACCTCACATGCTTAGTCTCTTCTTAAACCCTAGTATCACACTCCTATATATTGTAAACACTCTCTCATTAATAAGATTAAGCGGATTATGTTACTCTCTCTCTAGTCTCTCTCTTGTTCATCATGGATCATACATAATCTCCCCATTTCTTTCACAATCTCTTCTAAACTTCTCTTAATCTCTTACCAAATCTCTCTTAATCTCTCAATACCTATTCTACTCTCTAAAAATCTCATGGTATCAGAGCCAGGTTGGCTTTGGTATTGAGAGATCCTTGTTCCTTTCTTTACATTTGCGAGTTTGTTCTTGTGTGATAAAGAAGAGGAGATGGAGACGACCAACTTTAGCAAACTGGTGACGGTTCCGGTTGCACTGAAGGAAGGCTCGAACTACTTGATGTGGTCCCAGTTGGTGAGGACTACCATTGGAAGGCTAGGGCTGTGGAACCACATCACAGATGATGGTCCGGAGCCAGTGGCCAAAGAAGATGAAGAAGAAGGCGACGGGAAGACTCTTGCTGTAGCTGAAGCAAAGAGATGGGTCCAAGAAGATTTGATGGTGCTGTCTGTGCTCCATGCCTCTCTGGAGCTCCCCATACTTGAAGCTTACGTGCACTTTGAGACTCCTAAGCGCCTTTGGGACATGCTCCATAAGAGGTATGGAAACAAGTCCAACATAAGTCGGGTGTTTGATCTGAAGCAAACCATCAGCGTCTTGAGGCAAGATGGAGAAGATCTCACCAAGCACATGGGGAAGTTTGGAGCTTTGTGGTCCGAACTTGAGAGTCTTAGACCCAACACAACTGATGAGGAATCGCTCATTGAGAGGAGAGAGCAAGATCAGGTGTTTGGGCTATTGATGACTCTAGATGAAAGCTACCAGGATGTGATCAAGCATATCCTGAGATCACCTACTCTCCCATCCATGGAGGAGGTATGCGCACAACTTCAGAAGGAGGAAGGCTCTCTTGGGTTGTTTGGAGGCAAGAAGGGAATGTCCACGGCTCATAAAGCGGAAGAGGCGCAAGCAAACAAGGCAGCGTACCGTGGAGATGGAAGGAAGTATGAGAAGTATGAGGGAAGCTGTGAGCATTGCAAGCGGCAGGGGCATAAGAAGAGTCAGTGCTGGATCCTACATCCACACCTCAGGCCGAGCAAGTTCAACAAGGATAGAGAAGCTAAGGCTCACCTTTCTGCTGAAGCAAGTGGTGCTGGCTCATCAGGGGCTAGTCCAAATGTCAAGGCGGGTGAAAGTGAAGGCAGAGCTCTAACTTCTCAGGAGGTGATCACCAAGGCTGACTTTGAGGCATTCATCCGAGCCCTCAAGGAGTCTGGTAAAATGCTAGGCAACACTCTTGGATACTCATACTCTGCTCATACATTACCTAGTATCTCTGATAAGCTGTTAGACATTTTTAAAACCTCATGTACTGCTACTGCTCATACTAGCATAACTGATAGATTGTTAGGAGTAGTTAAGAGCCTGAAAGCTGAAAATGAAACATCTAGAATCAATACTGCTAGGAGCTTGCATAAACCATTGATAATTGATTATGGTGCATCTCATCACATGATTAGTGATAACAATCTGATAAAAGACATAGAACCTGCACTTGGTCATGTTATGATTGCAAATGGAGATAGAATTCCCATTAGAGGCATTGGTAAACTGAACTTGCTTTTTACATGCCTGAGTTCACCTCTAATCTCTTATCAGTTAAGAAATGCACTACTGATCTTCAATGCAATGTTATTTTCAGTCCTAATGATGTTAAGTTTCAGGATATTAAGAGCAGTAAGTTGATTGGGCAAGGAGCAACCAAGGGGGATCTTTACATGATTGAAGACCTTGCACCTATTTCTAGTTCTTGTTTCTCGTTTAGTTCTGTTTCTTCCTTAAGTACTGATGCTCTGTGGCATGCTAGGCTAGGCCATCCACATGTTAGGGCTTTAAGCATTATGTTACCAGGTGTCATGTTTAAAAATAATGATTGTGAGGCATGTATTTTGGGTAAACACTGTAAGATTGTTTTTCAAAGATCATCTACTCTTTATGCAAACTGCTTTGATTTAATTCACTCTGATGTTTGGACTGCACCTTGCTTATCTAGGGATGATTACAAGTATTATGTCACATTCATTGATGAAAAATCCAAATACACCTGGTTAACATTGATTAAAACTAAAGATAGGGTTCTTGATGCATTTAAAAATTTTCAAGCCTATGTGACTAACCAATATCATGTCAAGATTAAGATTTTCAGGTCTGATAATGGTGGGGAGTATACTGGGCATGCATTTCGTGATCACCTTGCTCAACATGGGATTCTTCACCAGACTAGCTGCCCATACACTCCACAGCAGAATGGAGTTGCTGAAAGGAAGAACAGACATCTCATGGAGGTGTCCCGGTCCATGATGTTCCACAAAGGGGTTCCCAAGAGGTATTGGAGTGATGCTGTGATGACTGCGTGCTATCTGATCAACAGGATACCAACCAGGATCTTGGCAGATCGATCTCCATTTGAGGTACTTAACAAGAACAGGCCTGTCTTGGATCACCTGAGGACCTTTGGATGCGTGTGTTATGTTCTTGTACCAGGCGAGCAGAGAAACAAACTAGAAGCAAAGAGCACCAAGGCTATGATGATTGGGTATTCCACTTCACAGAAGGGATACAAATGCTATGATCCTACAGCTAGGAGAGTCCTAGTGTCAAGGGATGTCAGATTCATGGAAGACAAAGGATACTATGATGAGCAGACATGGGAAGACTTGGAGGATCTATCCCAGCCATCAGAAAGAGCTGCTTGCTTGAGAAACATTCTAGAGGGGCTCGGAATTGGAGTGTCCCAGGATCAGAGTAGGCGTCCAGAACCTACTCCAGCTGCAGCAGAAGAACCATCCCACTTTGCACATGAGGGGGGAAGTGAATCAGTATCTGAACTAGAGGACCAAGGCTTAGAAGAGGCCGGTGAGCTAGGAAACAGAGGAACTGATTCTCCTGTCCAAAGTGGAGAAGGATCAGCAAGGGGAGAACTGAATGAAAGTCAGAATGAAGAAGATCAGAGACAAGGAGAGGCTAGAGCTGAAGCTGAAGAACAGACTGAAGCAGTGACTCCACAAGTAGAAGAAGAACAAGAGATGGCGCAAGAAGGGCCAGTGTTGAGAAGGAGTACAAGGCTGAGAAAGGATCCTTCTAGTTGGGTAAACACGAGAGTGTACTACAATGCCCAAGCTGTGAAGCATCCTACTCAGGCCGTGTGTTCCTTTGCTCAATATCCAGAAGCACATTGTGCATATATGGTAAACTTAGATGAGAATCACATTCCAAGAAGCTATGAAGAGGCAATGGAAGATAAGGAATGGAAGGAATCAGTAGGAGCTGAGGCAGGAGCTATGATAAAGAATGATACATGGTATGAGAGTGAACTACCAAAAGGGAAGAAGGCTGTGTCTAGTAGATGGATCTTTACAGTCAAGTACAAGGCTGATGGGTCGATTGAGAGGAAGAAGACTAGACTGGTAGCAAGAGGGTTCACTCAGACATATGGAGAAGACTACATTGATACATTTGCTCCAGTTGCAAAGCTTCACACCATTCGAATAGTCCTATCAGTGGCTACTAACCTTGGGTGGGATCTTTGGCAAATGGATGTGAAGAATGCATTTCTCCAAGGAGAGTTAGAAGATGAAGTTTACATGCTACCACCTCCGGGCCTAGAAGGGATGGTGAAACCAGGGAATGTGCTGAGATTGAAGAAGGCCATCTATGGGTTAAAGCAATCACCAAGGGCATGGTATCACAAGCTGAGCACAACTCTAAATGGAAGAGGTTTCAGGAAATCAGAGCTTGATCACACTCTCTTCACTCTTACTACACCTGCAGGCATTGTTGTGCTTCTTGTATATGTGGATGACATAGTTATCACAGGCAGTGATAAGGTGGGAATCAAGGAGACCAAGGAGTTTCTGAAATCTGTGTTTGACATCAAAGACTTGGGAGAAATGAAGTACTTCCTTGGAATTGAGCTGTGCAGATCAGAAGAAGGGTTGTTCATCTCACAAAGGAAGTATATCTTGGATCTGTTGAAGGAGGCTGGTGCGTATGGAGGAAAGACAGCCAAGATGCCCATGGAGGATGGGTATAAAGCTCCACGTGAGGGGGAGCTAGAAGATAGTAAGGTATTTCATGATCCAAAGCTATACAGGAAGCTTGTGGGGAAGCTGATCTATCTAACCATCACTAGGCCAGACATCTGTTTTGCTGTGAACCAAGTGAGTCAGCATATGCAAGCTCCAAGAGAGCATCACTGGCGCATGGTAGAAAGATTTCTCATGTATCTGAATGGAACTCAAGGGCTTGGTATATGGATGGGTTGTAACGGGAGCACTGAAGCAGTGGGATATTGTGATTGTTGACATGAAGCAATAAAGAGAGGAGAATGAAGTAAGAAGCAAGAGGGGAACAATTACATCCGGATCAAGCAATTACTCAACTTACCTTGCAAGACTAGTCTGTCCGTACAAGACAACCCTAACTTGGAGTGCAAGGCATAAGAGTGACTGATGTAAAAGAGAAGAAGGCAAGAAGGATGTTTGGAATCGCCTAAGGGAAGTGGAGAACCGTTGAGAGTGCAGGTCACGGGTCTGGTTAAGGATTCAAAGTCTTCCCACCCGTTAGGACCTGTCACTATCCAGGACCACTCTGCCCATCTCTCCTTTGTCTTAACCTCTTTGTTTATTGTTTCCTTAATGTCGACATCTTGCTGTAAGAGTTCTATAAATGGGTTGTTCCCATAAACAAATTATGAGATTTGAGAGCTCTGGCTGTGTATGTGTATGAGAAGCCATTAGAGGCAAAGATAAGGTCTTGAACTAGTTGAATAAGAGGTCTGATGAAACTAGTATGAACTTGAATCAGAAACAAAGAGACTTAGAGAGATTAAGAGATTAGAGACTAAGAAAGGGGTAGATTAAGGGAATCTGATCAAGAACACACTTTTATATTTATGAAGGAGTTGGGGAAATCCCCCATACTCTCTTAAGAGTTTACAATCGACCATACATCAGTTTATATATGTTTTCACACTCTGAAACTCATAAACCTAAATCTGATGGCTCTAAATGACTTTGGGAAATGGATGGCTTGGATGTAGCTTTGGATATGGTCAAGGTAGACTGAATGGTGATTGGTTCTCCCTTGCTGGCGCCTGATTGCTTTACTTAAAGCTCCATGTATCTTCCCTCTCCTTTGGCCAGATACATGATCTCTTCTTTGCCTTTACTTTACAGCTCACGCCAGCTTGCACATTTGAATTGGAACAAGCTGTATGGATAAGGTTTCTTATCCATAAACGGTCAAGAGAGCTCAGCACCTTCCTGGTTACTTCCTAAAGCATCTCGGACAGTATATGCCTTTAGGATCTTTGCTCTCTTGCCCACTTGTTCCCCAAACCTTCTTCATGCCTTGTATCACAAGTCTTCATCAGCTGAGTGTACGGATTAGGGTTGCTTCTCTCACATTGCGCCCTATCTTTGCACAACTCCAAAACATCCCAAGACTTGATAGAAACTCTTTTGGATCAGCCATGTCCTTCCCGGGCCGTACCATCCGTACATGGCCGTACATGGCTGTCCCTATCTTTGCACCATCTACCTTTCTCTCCTTAACTCATCCAAAGACTACTCCACTTCTATCTGAACTCTTCTTAGCCATTGTCCCAACCTTATATCAGCTTCTCATCTCTTCTGAAGCTTCATAGAACTCTTCTTAAGATCTTCAAGAGCTTGCCCCTATTTATGCACAAGCTCCATTCTTCTCTTCAGTTCAACACAAATGAATTCAAGGGAAAAGAGTTCTCTATTATTCTCTTTGTCAATCTCACTCTCTCCCTCACGGTTTAACCTAGTTCTTTTCTAATCTCTTCACAAATCCTCCTTAAACTCTCACATAAATTCTCTAAAACTATCATGGTATCAGAGCAGCTGTGCTCTTGAGACCTAAATCTCTTTTTCTTCCGCAAATTCTCTGTGTTTCATTTCTATTTTTGGCAAAGTTCATCCTGTTCTTGAGGTGTTCTTCAAACACATTTCCAGAATTTGCCAAAAATAGCAAAGTTAATCCAAAACTTTTATTCTTCTTTCTCTCTTGATGGATACCTCTGAGAACCCAAAGATGGTGATGATACCAGTTACTCTCAAGGGTCCTAACTACCTGACTTGGGCAAGACTTGCCAAAACAGCTCTCGGAGGCAGAGGTCTTTGGGAGATTGTTGAAGAGGGCCGCCCCACCAAGAAGACTGTCCTAGGAGAGGATGGCAAAGAAGTGGTGGTTGCGGATGCTGGGGATAAGAAGAAAGGTCAGGAGGACCTCATGGTGTTGTCTATCATCCAGAATAGCCTCGCCCCTTCTCTCCAAGAGGCTTATGCATTTTGTGAAACTTCCAAGGAGCTGTGGGATACTCTCAAGAAGGTGTATGCCAACAAATCCAACATCAGCAAGGTGTATGAAGTGAAAGGAGCAATCAACTCTCTAAGTCAAGAGGATACAGACTTTGATGCTCATTTTGGGAAGTTCCGGTCTCTATGGGCTGAGCTAGAGATGCTCAGACCTGCAACAGTTGATCCGGATGTTCTACATGAAAGAAGGGAGCAAGATAAGGTCTTTGCCTTGCTGCTCACTCTCAACGCAGGGTATGATGACCTTATTAGGCACATACTGAGGAACAAGGAGCTCCCATCTCTAGATGAAGTGTGCGCTGAGATTCAAAAGGAGCATGGCTCAGTGGGTCTCTTTAAGAGAAAGGGAGAGCTAGTGATGGCCAATCAAGCTGAAGGAGCCGAGAGCAAACCTGCCGGAGTAGCCAACAAAGGGTACTACAAGCCGGAGGAGAAGAAGGTGTGGGTGTGTGATCATTGTAAGAAGAAGGGTCACGGCAAGGACAAGTGCTGGATACTTCACCCACACCTCAAACCGGCTAAGTTCAAGACTGATGGCCGAGCAAACTATTCAGGTGATGTAGGAGAAGCTTCCACAGCCTACCGCACTCATGATAGCAAGGAAAACCAGGATGAGTCCATCAAGAAATCCGACATTGAGGCACTCATCAAAGCTCTTAAGGAGTCTGGTAAAACTCTTGGTACCTCTCTTAGTGCATCCTATCATGTTCCTAGGAGTTTATTCACTGCTTTTCAAGTCTCCCATGAATCTGATAGAGTTAAACCCTTAGTCATAGACTCAGGAGCCTCTCATCACATGATTAGTGATCTAAACTTGATTAAAAATATTACTCCTGCAGTAGGAAATGTTATGATAGCTGATGGTAACAAGGTTCCAATTAAAGGCATAGGTGAACTTAAATTATTTGAGAAAGAGTCCAAAGCCTTCTACATGCCTAGTTTCACCTCTAATTTGTTATCTGTGAAAAGGGTGACCAATGACTTGAATTGCAATGTTATATTTACGCCTGATGATGTCTACTTTCAGGATATTGACTCATGTAGGTTGCTTGGCAAAGGTGTGAGCAAGGGAAACCTGTACTTGCTAGAAGACACTAAGCTTGCATCCGATCTATCTGTTGCTTTCAATTCAAGTTTTAATTACCCTAAAGATGTAATGTGGCATGCTAGATTAGGACATCCTCACTCTCGTGCCTTGAACATCATGTTGCCTAGTATTTCGTTTCAACAAGAGTGTGAAGCTTGTATCTTAGGAAAACATTGCAAAACTGTATTTCCCAAGTCTAGTACAATCTATGAACACTGTTTTGATTTAATCCACTCGGATGTATGGACTGCTCCATGTCTCTCTAGAGAACATCACAAATATTTTGTGACCTTTATTGATGAGAAATCCAAGTATACATGGATCACTCTCTTACAATCAAAGGATAGGGTCTTAGATGCATTCATAAACTTTGAAACATATGTCTCTAACCATTACAATGCCAAAGTTAAGATTTTGAGATCAGATAATGGAGGAGAGTACACCAGCAATGCATTCAAAGCCCACCTATCCAAACAAGGTGTAATCCATCAAACCAGCTGTCCATACACTCCACAACAGAATGGTGTGGCCGAGAGGAAGAACAGACACCTCATGGAGGTCACTAGGAGCATGATGTTCCATACAAGTGTTCCAAAGAGCTTCTGGGGAGATGCGGTCCTAACTGCATGCTACTTGATCAACCGAATTCCTACCAGAGTTCTCCAAGACCGATCTCCATTTTAGGTATTGAATAAAGCTAAACCATCCATTGATCATATGCGTGTGTTTGGGTGTCTTTGCTTTGTTTTAAAACCAGGAGAACTAAGGAACAAGCTGGAGGCTAAGAGCACAAGAGCCATGTTCATTGGGTATTCACCAAACCAGAAGGGCTATAAGTGCTATGAACCAGAGACTAGGCGAGTCCTAGTGTCTAGGGATGTGAAGTTTGTAGAAACCAGAGGGTACTACAACAACAAGGACTGGATAGAGCTGGAGAACCTGTCTCAATCCGCATCAGATAGAGCAGCCAATCTCAGACAAGTCATGAGAAGACTTGGGGTCAGCTTACCTATGGAAGAGCCGGGACAAGAAGGATCAGATAATGGGGGAGGATCAAGCCGGTCTGAAGAGCAACCCGAGACAACTACGGATGAAGTTGAGATACAAGAAGCTGCTCCCCTTGATCCTGAGGGGGGAAATCAGAGTGAACCACCAGTTCATGATCAAGAAGAGCACCATGACCAAGAGGAGGAAGTGGAGGATCAGAATCAGAACTTGGAAGGTGGAGAAGGAACTCAGAATGAAGAAGCTCAGCCAGTGCTTAGGAGAAGTACCAGGATCAAGAATCCGGCTACAAACTGGAACAACACCAGAGTCTACTTCAATGCAGAGGCAGTAGCTCACCCACCCAGTGGAGTTTGCTCCCTAGCCCACTATCCAGAAGAACATCAAGCCTTTGTGGGTTCATTGGATCAGGAATGGATACCAAGAACATATGCAGAAGCTATGGAAGATGACGAATGGAGGGAATCAGTGAATGATGAAATGGGAGCTATGGAGAGGAACAACACCTGGTATGAGACAGAGCTTCCAAAAGGGAAGAAAGCCGTGACCAGCAGACTCATACACACCATCAAGTACCTTGCAAATGGAAAGCCAGAAAGAAAGAAGACCAGATTGGTTGCAAGAGGATACACCCAAGTGTATGGAGAAGACTATCTAGACACCTTTGCACCAGTGGCCAAACTTCACACAATCCGGATCATTCTCTCATTGGCAGTAAATCAAGAGTGGGATCTTTGGCAAATGGATGTGAAGAATGCTTTCTTGCAAGGTGAACTAGAAGATGAGGTATATATGAGACCTCCTCCGGGAATGGAAGAGATGGTGAAACCAGGGAATGTTCTCAGACTCAAAAAGGCCATCTATGGTTTGAAGCAATCACCAAGAGCTTGGTATCACAAGCTGAGCACTACACTGAATGGGAAAGGCTTTGTGAAATCTCAAGCGGATCACACACTCTTCACTCTCACCAGCAAGCAAGGGATTGTTGTGATTCTAGTATATGTGGATGATATTATCATCACTGGTTGTGACAAGGAGGGGATCAGTTCAACCAAGACCTTTCTTAAAGCCGCATTTGACATCAAAGACCTAGAGGAACTGAAGTACTTCCTTGGCATTGAGATGTGCAGATCAAAGGAAGGATTGTTCATGTCCCAACGAAAGTATACCCTGGATATCTTAAAGGAGGCAGGAGATCTTGGAGGAAGACAAGCCAAGACACCACTTGAAGAAGGTTACAAGGTATTGCGAGAGGGGGAGTATGAAGATACTCCATTTGAAGATGTCAAACAATATAGACGGATGGTTGGGAAGCTGATCTATCTAACCATCACTCGGCCAGATGTGTGCTTTGCAGTTAATCAAGTAAGCCAGCACATGCAAACTCCCAAGGTTCATCACTGGAACATGGTGGAGAGGATACTAAGATACTTGAGAGAGGCGCCAGGTCAGGGTGTATGGATGGCTTGCAACAAGAACACTGAGGTGATAGGATACTGTGATGCAGATTGGGCTGGGGACAGAATAGACAGAAGATCAACCACTGGCTATTGTACATTCATTGGAGGAAATCTGGTCACTTGGAAGAGCAAGAAACAGAAGGTAGTGTCATGCTCCAGTGCAGAAGCAGAGTACAGATCAATGAGGAAGCTAACCAGTGAGCTTATCTGGATAAAAGGGCTTCTAGGCGACTTGGGAATTGAGATCAAAACTCCCATGACCATGCATTGTGACAACCAAGCCGCAATACACATTGCATCCAACTCAGTCTTCCATGAGAGGACAAAACACATAGAAGTGGACTGCCACAAGGTAAGACAAGCAGTAGAGCAGCAAGTGATTCTCCCATGTTATACAAGAAGTGAGGATCAGCTGGCTGACATCTTCACCAAGGCGGCCAGTAGCAAAGTTTGTGAGTCCATTCTTCCAAGACTTGGACTCATAAACCTCCCATGTCAATGATCCCCTCACCATGGAGTATTCTACTCTTTTTCCTTTGCTTGGTTTTTATCCCAAGTGGTTTTTCCAAGTAAAGGTTTTAATGAGGGAATGCTTCATGGTTCCCAAGCTTGACAATCACCACTGTCAAGCTTGAGGGGGAGTGTTGACATGAAGCAATAAAGAGAGGAGAATGAAGTAAGAAGCAAGAGGGGAACAATTACATCCGGATCAAGCAATTACTCAACTTACCTTGCAAGACTAGTCTGTCCGTACAAGACAACCCTAACTTGGAGTGCAAGGCATAAGAGTGACTGATGTAAAAGAGAAGAAGGCAAGAAGGATGTTTGGAATCGCCTAAGGGAAGTGGAGAACCGTTGAGAGTGCAGGTCACGGGTCTGGTTAAGGATTCAAAGTCTTCCCACCCGTTAGGACCTGTCACTATCCAGGACCACTCTGCCCATTTCTCCTTTGTCTTAACCTCTTTGTTTATTGTTTCCTTAATGTCGACATCTTGCTGTAAGAGTTCTATAAATGGGTTGTTCCCATAAACAAATGAATTCAAGGGAAAAGAGTTCTCTATTATTCTCTTTGTCAATCTCACTCTCTCCCTCACGGTTTAACCTAGTTCTTCTCTAATCTCTTCACAAATCCTCCTTAAACTCTCACATAAATTCTCTAAAACTATCAGTGATGCAGATTGGGCTGGAGACAGAACAGATAGAAGATCTACAACCGGCTATTGCACATTCATTGGTAGAAACATGGTTACTTGGAAGAGTAAGAAGCAGAAGGTGGTGTCATGCTCAAGTGCCGAGGCTGAGTATAGAGCAATGCTAAAGCTCACAAATGAGTTGGTATGGATTAAAGGAATACTGAAGCACTTGGAGATTGAGCAAGCAACACCAATGACCATGCATTGTGACAATCAAGCAGCCATTCACATAGCCACAAACTCGGTGTTCCATGAAAGAACCAAGCATATTGAAGTGGACTGTCATAAAGTGAGGCAGATGATAGTCTTGGGAGTGATACTGCCGTGCTACACAAGGAGTGAGGATCAGTTGGCAGATGTATTCACTAAGGCGGCTAGGCAAAAGACAATGGAGTCAATTCACATAAGGTTGGGACTGTTAACTTGAAGAGAAGAAGTGGAGAAGCAAAAGTGATGAGCTAAGCTGGCTCACTTTAATTCAAACAAGGCTGTGCTTTGATTGGTTCTTCTTAGGCTCCTTTGTATCTGTCCATAGATCAGTCTAGGTGCATGGTCGTGGCTGCCTTCCTCTTTACAGCAACAGCCAGCCTGTCCATGCCCCAAAGTAACCAATCAGCTCCACACAGCATCTTCTTGATTCCCTTTGACTAGATTCAAACCTTGGTGCCTTATCCATATACTATGCACACTCTTCACATCCTGAATAGTGACCCAAATAGTGAATAGTCAACCTGAATAGTGACTAGTGATTCACTATTCACTTTTACACCAACTTGCCCAAACTTCTCCAATCTTACTGTGGTAACTCTCCAAAGTTACTGTGGTAACTTTGGAGTTACTGTCTGACCCAAATCTTCTCTAAATGGTGTCTAAGTCCCTCCTGGACTTAACCCTATCTTTGCACACTCATCAGACCACTTCTGAAGCCTTAAGACTCTCCCAAAGCCTTAACATACAATCTCTGAAGATCTTGCCATGTCTTTGCACAAGCACCAACTCAACTCATCACTTTTGCTTCTCCACTTCTTCTCTTCAAGTTAACACTCCCCCTCAAGCTTGACTCTAGCTGATCCTAAGTCAAGCTTGGAACCTTGAAGAACTTTCTCATTAAAAACCTCACCAAGGAAAACCCTTTGGGACAAAACCTTGATGAGGGAAAAAGAGTAAAGTCTCCAAGGCCTAGGGATTGGCCAGTGAGTCTTTGTGCCTTACCAACAATGTAAGGGACACAAAGACTCTGGATCATGGCCTCTACAATCATCCCACGCCTTGTACTCTCTTTACTGCCTAATCTTGGTCTTTCCCCCTTTCCCCTAACCTCTTGTTAGGTTGAAGTGCTCGGACACACCAGATCAGCCTCTTCTTGGAGATACAACTTCTCTTACTGAGTCTTGGCTGCTTCTTCTTCTTATAGAGTCGCCACCTTGTTGCTTGAGCTACATGAGGATGCTTCAGCCACTCTCCAATCACCTCAACACTTGAAGCCGCTTTGGACATTGCTTCTTCATCCTTCATCATACTTCTCAACAGGTTGCTTCCTCTTCTAGAATAACCACCAAGCTCTCTTGGATCATGTAAGCTTCAACACTCCCCCTCAAGCTTGAGACTCTCACAGGAACAAGCTTGAATGGATTGCTTCATGATCCTCACACACACACCATTGCCGCTTCTCTTCTGATCTTGCCATCTTCATGGAATGCTTGTGGAAGCTTCAGCTATCTCTCCAATCACTTCACACTAGAAGCCGCCTTGATAGAGTTGCCTTCATCTTCTCACAGCCAAGAGTACTCTGTCTTAGTTTGAGTACTCTCTTGAATAGACTCGCCACAGCCTAAGCCCGGATGGCTCCTTCTTCAGATGGTTGCAATGGACTTCTTGGATCGCTTGGAAGCTCACTAAACTCCCCTCCTCAAGCTTGGATTGAGTATAGGTCCAAGCTTGCAAGTGAGCTTCAGTGAGACTTCACACCAGTGGCACATCACCACTTCTTTCTCAACTCTCCATTGCTCCACACAATGGGCAAAGTCTTCCTCTTTCAATTCGGATGGATGGTGAACCAAGAACACCTCTTGTGAACCTGAAACATCACTCAAACTCCAGCAAAGATAAGACACAAGTGCATTGGGTCAACCCTTGATGCATCATCAAGTTTGAACACCAATGTCTTTAAGCAATGCAACAGATTAAACTAGACATTTTCAAGTTCTAATCTTTGCAAGCAAACTCTCTAAGCACTAGCATGATCCTAACAGATTCAATACAAGCTACTTAGGCAATTTTTAAAGCTTCTTTACTCAGCATTTAGACATGAATCTAATGCTTCAATGTAAGACAGCCATTTGACAGTATGCACTAGCCTTAATCAGTTTTAATTCATGAATGCAACAATACAATCCATCACACATTCATTTATAACTTAGGCTAAGCATTACTATCATCACTTAACATCAGACAATGCATTACTTTCAATCTGTTTTCAGTTCATGAGGTTCAAACAATATCATTTCACATTTAGCAAACTCATTACTTAACAGGAGCAAGCATTTTACTCTTTAAACACTAAACAAGCCTTTAAAGCATCCTGGGACAGATTCAACTAACTATATTTAGCAATCACACATTATCCTCAGATTTTTCAATCAATACACATCACAATAACCAGGCAACAACACAACACAAGCTCAATATCAAGAAGGTTTTAAAGAATCGCTTACACAAGGAACCAGGTTGGTTCCTTAAGCCTCCAAAGGCAATCTGGCCATGATATGGTTGGATTCAAGAGTCTAGGTCGTCACCCAACTCCTTCTCCTTCAGTTCATGGCCTCCTTCTTGTTTCTCACACCCAAAGACCCCTCCTTTCTTCATACTTCAAACCGGCTTCTCTTAGCTTCATCTTTCTTGTATCCGGATGTGATAAGCTCTTGGACAAGGAGCTTTGGCTTGAGGTTCATGACGCCTCTCCATCCTCCTCTGCTTCCAAAGAGACACTCTCCATCAGGTAAAGACAGGCACGGTTGAGAGATAAGGAGAACACTCCATGCTTCAAGCTTCTTTCTTCTTCAAGAACTGAACTCGGCTGGTAATGTCTTCAAGGGTTTGGTTTGAGCTGAGATGAGAGCTGTGGATTTGCGGAAGCTCAGCTCAGGTTCTGATGAACCTGGCTCTGATACCATATGAGATTTGAGAGCTCTGGCTGTGTATGTGTATGAGAAGCCATTAGAGGCAAAGAATAAGGTCTTGAACTAGTTGAATAAGAGGTCTGATGAAACTAGTATGAACTTGAATCAGAAACAAAGAGACTTAGAGAGATTAAGAGATTAGAGACTAAGAAAGGGGTAGATTAAGGGAATCTGATCAAGAACACACTTTTATATTTATGAAGGAGATGGGGAAAACCCCCATACTCTCTTAAGAGAGTTACAAACGCCCATGAGGTCTTTATATAGGTTTTACACTCTTGCAAACTCATAAACCTATATCTAATGGATAGAAATAACTTAAGAGGAATGGATGGTGAGGATGAGTTGGTCTTGTTGTGATCTGAGTGATGTGTGCTGATTGGATGAGCTAAGCTGGCTCACTTTAATTCAAACAAGGCTGTGCTTTGATTGGTTCTTCTTAGGCTCCTTTGTATCTGTCCATAGATCAGTCTAGGTGCATGGTCGTGGCTGCCTTCCTCTTTACAGCAACAGCCAGCCTGTCCATGCCCCAAAGTAACCAATCAGCTCCACACAGCATCTTCTTGATTCCCTTTGACTAGATTCAAACCTTGGTGCCTTATCCATATACTATGCACACTCTTCACATCCTGAATAGTGACCCAAATAGTGAATAGTCAACCTGAATAGTGACTAGTGATTCACTATTCACTTTTACACCAGCTTGCCCAAACTTCTCCAATCTTACTGTGGTAACTCTCCAAAGTTACTGTGGTAACTTTGGAGTTACTGTCTGACCCAAATCTTCTCTAAATGGTGTCTAAGTCCCTCTTGGACTTAACCCTATCTTTGCACACTCATCAGACCACTTCTGAAGCCTTAAGACTCTCCCAAAGCCTTAACATACAATCTCTGAAGATCTTGCCATGTCTTTGCACAAGCACCAACTCAACTCATCACTTTTGCTTGATCTTTCGCCTAAGGGCTGATCTATACACTCTCCTGATCATGAGGTCCTTACTCTTTTTCCGTCATCAGAGTTTTGTCCCAATGGGTTTTCTTTGATGAGGTTTTTAATGAGGGGGAGCTCATGATCCTTCCAAGCTTGACTTGTTCCACATGGTCAAGCTTGAGGGGGAGTGTTGAGATGAGCTGAGGAATATGAGGAGAGTTGTTCAGGGTTGAAGAGGTTGTGATGTTGAGAAGAGGAGAAGGATTGGCCTTAGGGAGAACCGTCCGTACCGGTCCGTACAGGTCCGTACCACGGCCGTACGGCCGTACAGACGGTATCGACCATGGGGTAAAGAAGTGTTACCGCGAGAAGAAGTTCACGTTCGGATCATGTTTTACCTCGACCAAAGAAGGCATATGACCGTTTATGGATAGAGGAAGAGCGTCTCTACAGGCTGGCACAAGCTGGAAGGATAAGGTTCACTTTTAGAATAGTGACCACGCGTGTGGAGAGGCTCATTGGTTCGATTCAAAGTAAAGGGCTATCTTATCTTTGACCTCACATGCTTAGTCTCTTCTTAAACCCTAGTATCACACTCCTATATATTGTAAACACTCTCTCATTAATAAGATTAAGCGGATTATGTTACTCTCTCTCTAGTCTCTCTCTTGTTCATCATGGATCATACATAATCTCCCCATTTCTTTCACAATCTCTTCTAAACTTCTCTTAATCTCTTACCAAATCTCTCTTAATCTCTCAATACCTATTCTACTCTCTAAAAATCTCACACAACACACAGCTCCTCAACACTGCCTTCGCCCATCTTGACCAACTTCCACCAGTTTCCTCTTCAAGCTTCAATGGAATACTAGAACTATGCTTCATCTCCATGCCTAGGTTGTTTGTTTCCATCAGAAAGATCCAAACGAGCCTAGTGACTGAAGAACATAACCCAGACTCACCAAGAACACTCAAGAACACCAAGAACACTAAGAACACTCAAGAAAGAACCCAGATTTGCGAAAAAGAAATCACACACTCACCCCCTTTTGAGCAACCTGGCTCTGATACCATATACACTTTTGTGTTTTAGAGTGTGTTTAATAATAATCAGAGAAGATTAAAGTAAAGTTTAGAGAGAATAGAGAGATTCTAGAGAGAGAGAGACTCAAAACTCTATTAATTAATTCATCTGAATGTTTACAAGAGATAAAGAGATTACACTCATGTCTAGGTTCAATGAATTCAACTCAGACCTATAAGCATGTGAGGTCAATACAGATAATAGGCTGAGATGCTTCACATGCTTGGACAGGCTGTAAAGTGGCTTCACCTTTCCAGCTATGACCAAACCTTATCCACACCACTCCTTGCTCCCCTTTGGACGTGATCCCTGTTGAGATGAGCTGAGGAATATAAGGAGAGCGTTCAGGGTTGAAGAGGTTGTGATGTGGAGAAGAGGAGAAGGATTGGCCTTAGGGAGAACCGTCCGTACCGGTCCGTACAGGTCCGTACCATGGCCGTACGGCCGTACAGACGGTATCGACCATGCGGTAAAGAAGTGTTACCGCGAGAAGAAGTTCACGGTCTGATCATGTTTTGCCTTGACCAAAGAAGGCATATGACCGTTTATGGATAGAGGAAGAGCGTCTCTACAGGCTGGCACAGGCTGGAAGGATAAGGTTCACTTTTAGCATAGTGACCACGCGTGTGGAGAGGCTCATTGGTCCGGTTCAAATTAAAGGCTCCCTTAGCTTGACCTCACATGCTTAGTCTCTTCTTAAACCCTAGTATCACACTCCTATATATTGTAAACACTCTCTCATTAATAAAATTATGCGAGTTATGTTACTCTCTCTCTAGTCTCTCTCTTGTTCATCATGGATCATACTTAATCTCCCCATTTCTCTCACAATCTCTTCTAAACTTCTCTTAATCTCTTACCAAATCTCTCTTAATCTCTCAATACCTATTCTACTCTCTAAAATCATATGGTATCAGAGCCAGGTTGGCTTTGGTATTGAGAGATCCTTGTTCCTTTCTTTACATTTGCGAGTTTGTTCTTGTGTGATAAAGAAGAGGAGATGGAGACGACCAACTTTAGCAAACTGGTGACGGTTCCGGTTGCACTGAAGGGAGGCTCGAACTACTTGATGTGGTCCCAGTTGGTGAGGACTACCATTGGAAGGCTAGGGCTGTGGAACCACATCACAGATGATGGTCCGGAGCCAGTGGCCAAAGAAGATGAAGAAGAAGGCGACGGGAAGACTCTTGCGGTAGCTGAAGCAAAGAGATGGGTCCAAGAGGATTTGATGGTGCTGTCTGTGCTCCATGCCTCCCTGGAGCTCCCCATACTTGAAGCTTACGTGCACTTTGAGACTCCTAAGCGCCTTTGGGACATGCTCCATAAGAGGTATGGAAACAAGTCCAACATAAGTCGGGTGTTTGATCTGAAGCAAACCATCAGTGTCTTGAGGCAAGATGGAGAAGATCTCACCAAGCACATGGGGAAGTTTGGAGCTTTGTGGTCCGAACTTGAGAGTCTTAGACCCAACACAACTGATGAGGAATCGCTCATTGAGAGGAGAGAGCAAGATCAGGTGTTTGGGCTATTGATGACTCTAGATGAAAGCTACCAGGATGTGATCAAGCATATCCTGAGATCACCTACTCTCCCATCCATGGAGGAGGTATGCGCACAACTTCAGAAGGAGGAAGGCTCTCTTGGGTTGTTTGGAGGCAAGAAGGGAATGTCCACGGCTCATAAAGCAGAAGAGGCGCAAGCAAACAAGGCAGCGTACCGTGGAGATGGAAGGAAGTATGAGAAGTATGAGGGAAGCTGTGAGCATTGCAAGCGGCAGGGGCATAAGAAGAGTCAGTGCTGGATCCTACATCCACACCTCAGGCCTAGCAAGTTCAACAAGGATAGAGAAGCTAAGGCTCACCTTTCTGCTGAAGCAAGTGGTGCCGGCTCATCAGGGGCTAGTCCAAATGTCAAGGCGGGTGAAAGTGAAGGCAGAGCTCTAACTTCTCAGGAGGTGATCACCAAGGCTGACTTTGAGGCTTTCATCCGAGCCCTCAAGGAGTCTGGTAAAATGCTAGGCAACACTCTTGGATACTCATACTCTGCTCATACATTACCTAGTATCTCTGATAAACTGTTAGACATTTTTAAAATCTCATGTACTGCCACTGCTCATACTAGCATAACTGATAGATTGTTAGGAGTAGTTAAGAGCCTGAAAGCTGAAAATGAAACATCTAGAACCAATACTGCTAGGAGCTTGCATAAACCATTGATAATTGATTCTGGTGCATCTCATCACATGATTAGTGATAACAATCTGATAAAAGACATAGAACCTGCCCTTGGACATGTTATGATTGCAAATGGAGATAGAATTCCCATTAGGGGCATTGGTAAACTGAACTTGTTTAATAAGGATTCAAAAGCTTTTTACATGCCTGAGTTCACCTCTAATCTTTTATCAGTTAAGAAATGCACTACTGATCTTCAATGCAATGTTATTTTCAGTCCTAATGATGTTAAGTTTCAGGATATTAAGAGCAGTAAGTTGATTGGGCAAGGAGCAACCAAGGGGGATCTTTACATGATTGAAGACCTTGCACCTATTTCTAGTTCTTGTTTCTCGTTTAGTTCTGTTTCTTCCTTAAGTACTGATGCTCTGTGGCATGCTAGGCTAGGACATCCACATGTTAGGGCCTTAAGCATTATGTTACCAGGTGTCATGTTTAAAAATAATGATTGTGAGGCATGTATTTTGGGCAAACATTGTAAGACTGTTTTTCAGAGATCATCTACTCTTTATGCAAACTGCTTTGATTTAATTCACTCTGATGTTTGGACGGCACCTTGCTTATCTAGGGATGATTACAAGTATTATGTCACATTCATTGATGAAAAATCCAAATACACCTGGTTAACATTGATTAAAACTAAAGATAGGGTCCTTGATGCATTTAAAAATTTTCAAGCCTATGTGACTAACCAATATCATGCCAAGATTAAGATTTTCAGGTCTGATAATGGTGGGGAGTATACTGGGCATGCATTTCGTGATCACCTTGCTCAACATGGGATTCTTCACCAGACTAGCTGCCCATACACTCCACAGCAGAATGGAGTTGCGGAAAGGAAGAACAGACATCTCATGGAGGTGTCCCGGTCCATGATGTTCCACAAAGGGGTTCCCAAGAGGTATTGGAGTGATGCTGTGATGACTGCGTGCTACCTGATCAACAGGATACCAACCAGGATCTTGGCAGATCAATCTCCATTTGAGGTACTCAACAAGAGCAGGCCAGTCTTGGATCACCTGAGGACCTTTGGATGCGTGTGTTATGTTCTTGTACCAGGCGAGCAGAGAAACAAACTAGAAGCAAAGAGCACCAAGGCTATGATGATTGGGTATTCCACTTCACAGAAGGGATACAAATGCTATGATCCTACAGCTAGGAGAGTCCTAGTGTCAAGGGATGTCAGATTCATGGAAGACAAAGGATACTATGATGAGCAGACATGGGAAGACTTGGAGGATCTCTCCCAGCCATCAGAAAGAGCTGCTTGCTTGAGAAACATCCTAGAGGGGCTCGGAATTGGAGTGTCCCAGGATCAGAGTAGGCGTCCAGAACCTACTCCAGCTGCAGCAGAAGAACCATCCCACTTTGCACATGAGGGGGGAAGTGAATCAGTATCTGAACTAGAGGACCAAGGCTTAGAAGAGGCCGGTGAGCTAGGAAACAGAGGAACTGATTCTCCTGTCCAAAGTGGAGAAGGATCAGCAAGGGGAGAACTGAATGAAGAAGATCAGAGACAAGGAGAGGCTAGAGCTGAAGCTGAAGAACAGACTGAAGCAGTGACTCCACAAGTAGAAGAAGAACAAGAGATGGCGCAAGAAGGGCCAGTGTTGAGAAGGAGTACAAGGCTGAGAAAGGATCCTTCCAGTTGGGTAAACACGAGAGTGTACTACAATGCCCAAGCTGTGAAGCATCCTACTCAGGCCGTGTGTTCCTTTGCTCAATATCCAGAAGCACATTGTGCATTTATGGTAAACTTAGATAAGAATCACATTCCAAGAAGCTATGAAGAGGCAATGGAAGATAAGGAATGGAAGGAATCAGTAGGAGCTGAGGCAGGAGCTATGATAAAGAATGACACATGGTATGAGAGTGAACTACCAAAAGGGAAGAAGGCTGTGTCTAGTAGATGGATCTTTACAGTCAAGTACAAGGCTGATGGGTCGATTGAGAGGAAGAAGACTAGACTGGTAGCAAGAGGGTTCACTCAGACTTATGGAGAAGACTACATTGATACATTTGCTCCAGTTGCAAAGCTACACACCATTCGAATAGTCCTATCAGTGGCTACTAACCTTGGGTGGGATCTTTGGCAGATGGATGTTAAGAATGCATTTCTCCAAGGAGAGTTAGAAGATGAAGTTTACATGCTACCACCTCCGGGCCTAGAAGGGATGGTGAAACCAGGGAATGTGCTGAGATTGAAGAAGGCCATCTATGGGTTAAAGCAATCACCAAGGGCATGGTATCACAAGCTGAGCACAACTCTAAATGGAAGAGGTTTCAGGAAATCAGAGCTTGATCACACTCTCTTCACTCTTACTACACCTGCAGGCATTGTTGTGCTTCTTGTATATGTGGATGACATAGTTATCACAGGCAGTGATAAGGTGGGAATCAAGGAGACCAAGGAGTTTCTGAAATCTGTGTTTGACATCAAAGACTTGGGAGAAATGAAGTACTTCCTTGGAATTGAGCTGTGCAGATCAGAAGAAGGGTTGTTCATCTCACAAAGGAAGTATATCTTGGATCTGTTGAAGGAGGCTGGTGCGTATGGAGGAAAGACAGCCAAGATGCCCATGGAGGATGGGTATAAAGCTCCACGTGAGGGGGAGCTAGAAGATAGTAAGGTATTTCATGATCCAAAGCTATACAGGAAGCTTGTGGGGAAGCTGATCTATCTAACCATCACTAGGCCAGACATCTGTTTTGCTGTGAACCAAGTGAGTCAGCATATGCAAGCTCCAAGAGAGCATCACTGGCGCATGGTAGAAAGAGTTCTCATGTATCTGAATGGAACTCAAGGGCTTGGTATATGGATGGGTTGTAACGGGAGTACTGAAGCAGTGGGATATTGTGATGCAGATTGGGCTGGAGACAGAACAGATAGAAGATCTACAACCGGCTATTGCACATTCATTGGTGGAAACATGGTTACTTGGAAGAGTAAGAAGCAGAAGGTGGTGTCATGCTCAAGTGCCGAGGCTGAGTATAGAGCAATGCTAAAGCTCACAAATGAGTTGGTATGGATTAAAGGAATACTGAAGCACTTGGAGATTGAGCAAGCAACACCAATGACCATGCACTGTGACAATCAAGCAGCCATTCACATAGCCACAAACTCGGTGTTCCATGAAAGAACCAAGCATATTGAAGTGGACTGTCATAAAGTGAGGCAGATGATAGTCTTGGGAGTGATACTGCCGTGCTACACAAGGAGTGAGGATCAGTTGGCAGATGTATTCACTAAGGCGGCTAGGCAAAAGACAATGGAGTCAATTCACATAAGGTTGGGACTCCTTGATCTTTCGCCTAAGGGCTGATCTATACACTCTCCTGATCATGAGGTCCTTACTCTTTTTCCCTCATCAGAGTTTTGTCCCAATGGGTTTTCTTTGATGAGGTTTTTAATGAGGAGGAGCTCATGATCCTTCCAAGCTTGACTTGTTCCACATGGTCAAGCTTGAGGGGGAGTGTTGAGATGAGCTGAGGAATATGAGGAGAGTTGTTCAGGGTTGAAGAGGTTGTGATGTGGAGAAGAGGAGAAGGATTGGCCTTAGGGAGAACCGTCCGTACCGGTCCGTACAGGTCCGTACCATGGCCGTACGGCCGTACAGACGGTATCGACCATGCGGTAAAGAAATGTTACCGCGAGAAGAAGTTCACGGTCTGATCATGTTTTGCCTTGACCAAAGAAGGCATATGACCGTTTATGGATAGAGGAAGAGCGTCTCTACAGGCTGGCACAGGCTGGAAGGATAAGGTTCACTTTTAGCATAGTGACCACGCGTGTGGAGAGGCTCATTGGTCCGGTTCAAATTAAAGGCTCCCTTAGCCTTGACCTCACATGCTTAGTCTCTTCTTAAACCCTAGTATCACACTCCTATATATTGTAAACACTCTCTCATTAATAAAATCACGCGAGTTATGTTACTCTCTCTCTAGTCTCTCTCTTGTTCATCATGGATCATACTTAATCTCCCCATTTCTCTCACAATCTCTTCTAAACTTCTCTTAATCTCTTACCAAATCTCTCTTAATCTCTCAATACCTATTCTACTCTCTAAAATCATAATCCCTTCTCCAAATAGGTTCAAGGTAACTTCCCATGCTTTTATCTTACCACTCCAAAGTTACTGTGGTAAAATAAAAGTTACCATGGTAAAACTCTAAAGTTACTGTCCCAGCCTCAACACTATTAACCCCAAAGCTCCATCTCTTCACTTCTTGGTCTTCATCTGGTGATTCTCCACCACTTTATGTATCCAAATCAAGCTTCTCACAAAGTGATTCATCCTGGTTTGATTGGAACGACGAAGAAGCTGTGCTATTCCCAAACTGGGAAACTGGAATCACCTGATTTGAAAGTGGGATAACTTCTTCTTGCCAACTCCTATGATATTTATTCAACTTCCTGGTGATTCTCCACCACTTTATGTATCCAAATCAAGCTTCTCACAAAGTGATTCATCCTGGTTTGATTGGAACGACGAAGAAGCTGTGCTATTCCCAAACTGGGAAACTGGAATCACCTGATTTGAAAGTGGGATAACTTCTTCATCCCAACTCCTATGAGATTTATTCAACTTCCTGGTGATTCTCCACCACTTTATGTATCCAAATCAAGCTTCTCACAAAGTGATTCATCCTGGTTTGATTGGAACGACGAAGAAGCTGTGCTATTCCCAAACTGGGAAACTGGAATCACCTGATTTGAAAGTGGGATAACTTCTTCATCCCAACTCCTATGAGATTTATTCAACTTCCTGGTGATTCTCCACCACTTTATGTATCCAAATCAAGCTTCTCACAAAGTGATTCATCCTGGTTTGATTGGAACGACGAAGAAGCTGTGCTATTCCCAAACTGGGAAACTGGAATCACCTGATTTGAAAGTGGGATAACTTCTTCTTGCCAACTCCTATGAGATTTATTCAACTTCCTGGTGATTCTCCACCACTTTATGTATCCAAATCAAGCTTCTCACAAAGTGATTCATCCTGGTTTGATTGGAACGACGAAGAAGCTGTGCTATTCCCAAACTGGGAAACTGGAATCACCTGATTTGAAAGTGGGATAACTTCTTCTTGCCAACTCCTATGAGATTTATTCAACTTCCTGGTGATTCTCCACCACTTTATGTATCCAAATCAAGCTTCTCACAAAGTGATTCATCCTGGTTTGATTGGAACGACGAAGAAGCTGTGCTATTCCCAAACTGGGAAACTGGAATCACCTGATTTGAAAGTGGGATAACTTCTTCATCCCAACTCCTATGAGATTTATTCAACTTCCTGGTGATTCTCCACCACTTTATGTATCCAAATCAAGCTTCTCACAAAGTGATTCATCCTGGTTTGATTGGAACGACGAAGAAGCTGTGCTATTCCCAAACTGGGAAACTGGAATCACCTGATTTGAAAGTGGGATAACTTCTTCATCCCAACTCCTATGAGATTTATTCAACTTCCTGGTGATTCTCCACCACTTTATGTATCCAAATCAAGCTTCTCACAAAGTGATTCATCCTGGTTTGATTGGAACGACGAAGAAGCTGTGCTATTCCCAAACTGGGAAACTGGAATCACCTGATTTGAAAGTGGGATAACTTCTTCATGCCAACTCCTATGAGATTTATTCAACTTCCTGGTGATTCTCCACCACTTTATGTATCCAAATCAAGCTTCTCACAAAGTGATTCATCCTGGTTTGATTGGAACGACGAAGAAGCTGTGCTATTCCCAAACTGGGAAACTGGAATCACCTGATTTGAAAGTGGGATAACTTCTTCTTGCCAACTCCTATGAGATTTATTCAACTTCCTGGTGATTCTCCACCACTTTATGTATCCAAATCAAGCTTCTCACAAAGTGATTCATCCTGGTTTGATTGGAACGACGAAGAAGCTGTGCTATTCCCAAACTGGGAAACTGGAATCACCTGATTTGAAAGTGGGATAACTTCTTCATGCCAACTCCTATGAGATTTATTCAACTTCCTGGTGATTCTCCACCACTTTATGTATCCAAATCAAGCTTCTCACAAAGTGATTCATCCTGGTTTGATTGGAACGACGAAGAAGCTGTGCTATTCCCAAACTGGGAAACTGGAATCACCTGATTTGAAAGTGGGATAACTTCTTCATCCCAACTCCTATGAGATTTATTCAACTTCCTGGTGATTCTCCACCACTTTATGTATCCAAATCAAGCTTCTCACAAAGTGATTCATCCTGGTTTGATTGGAACGACGAAGAAGCTGTGCTATTCCCAAACTGGGAAACTGGAATCACCTGATTTGAAAGTGGGATAACTTCTTCATCCCAACTCCTATGAGATTTATTCAACTTCCTGGTGATTCTCCACCACTTTATGTATCCAAATCAAGCTTCTCACAAAGTGATTCATCCTGGTTTGATTGGAACGACGAAGAAGCTGTCTATTCCCAAACTGGGAAACTGGAATCACCTGATTTGAAAGTGGGATAACTTCTTCATCCAACTCCTATGAGATTTATTCAACTTCCTGGTGATTCTCCACCACTTTATGTATCCAAATCAAGCTTCTCACAAAGTGATTCATCCTGGTTTGATTGGAACGACGAAGAAGCTGTGCTATTCCCAAACTGGGAAACTGGAATCACCTGATTTGAAAGTGGGATAACTTCTTCATGCCAACTCCTATGAGATTTATTCAACTTCCTGGTGATTCTCCACCACTTTATGTATCCAAATCAAGCTTCTCACAAAGTGATTCATCCTGGTTTGATTGGAACGACGAAGAAGCTGTGCTATTCCCAAACTGGGAAACTGGAATCACCTGATTTGAAAGTGGGATAACTTCTTCATCCCAACTCCTATGAGATTTATTCAACTTCCTGGTGATTCTCCACCACTTTATGTATCCAAATCAAGCTTCTCACAAAGTGATTCATCCTGGTTTGATTGGAACGACGAAGAAGCTGTGCTATTCCCAAACTGGGAAACTGGAATCACCTGATTTGAAAGTGGGATAACTTCTTCATGCCAACTCCTATGAGATTTATTCAACTTCCTGGTGATTCTCCACCACTTTATGTATCCAAATCAAGCTTCTCACAAAGTGATTCATCCTGGTTTGATTGGAACGACGAAGAAGCTGTGCTATTCCCAAACTGGGAAACTGGAATCACCTGATTTGAAAGTGGGATAACTTCTTCATCCCAACTCCTATGAGATTTATTCAACTTCCTGGTGATTCTCCACCACTTTATGTATCCAAATCAAGCTTCTCACAAAGTGATTCATCCTGGTTTGATTGGAACGACGAAGAAGCTGTGCTATTCCCAAACTGGGAAACTGGAATCACCTGATTTGAAAGTGGGATAACTTCTTCATGCCAACTCCTATGAGATTTATTCAACTTCCTGGTGATTCTCCACCACTTTATGTATCCAAATCAAGCTTCTCACAAAGTGATTCATCCTGGTTTGATTGGAACGACGAAGAAGCTGTGCTATTCCCAAACTGGGAAACTGGAATCACCTGATTTGAAAGTGGGATAACTTCTTCTTGCCAACTCCTATGAGATTTATTCAACTTCCTGGTGATTCTCCACCACTTTATGTATCCAAATCAAGCTTCTCACAAAGTGATTCATCCTGGTTTGATTGGAACGACGAAGAAGCTGTGCTATTCCCAAACTGGGAAACTGGAATCACCTGATTTGAAAGTGGGATAACTTCTTCTTGCCAACTCCTATGAGATTTATTCAACTTCCTGGTGATTCTCCACCACTTTATGTATCCAAATCAAGCTTCTCACAAAGTGATTCATCCTGGTTTGATTGGAACGACGAAGAAGCTGTCTATTCCCAAACTGGGAAACTGGAATCACCTGATTTGAAAGTGGGATAACTTCTTCTTGCCAACTCCTATGAGATTTATTCAACTTCCTGGTGATTCTCCACCACTTTATGTATCCAAATCAAGCTTCTCACAAAGTGATTCATCCTGGTTTGATTGGAACGACGAAGAAGCTGTGCTATTCCCAAACTGGGAAACTGGAATCACCTGATTTGAAAGTGGGATAACTTCTTCATCCCAACTCCTATGAGATTTATTCAACTTCCTGGTGATTCTCCACCACTTTATGTATCCAAATCAAGCTTCTCACAAAGTGATTCATCCTGGTTTGATTGGAACGACGAAGAAGCTGTCTATTCCCAAACTGGGAAACTGGAATCACCTGATTTGAAAGTGGGATAACTTCTTCATGCCAACTCCTATGAGATTTATTCAACTTCCTGGTGATTCTCCACCACTTTATGTATCCAAATCAAGCTTCTCACAAAGTGATTCATCCTGGTTTGATTGGAACGACGAAGAAGCTGTGCTATTCCCAAACTGGGAAACTGGAATCACCTGATTTGAAAGTGGGATAACTTCTTCATGCCAACTCCTATGAGATTTATTCAACTTCCTGGTGATTCTCCACCACTTTATGTATCCAAATCAAGCTTCTCACAAAGTGATTCATCCTGGTTTGATTGGAACGACGAAGAAGCTGTGCTATTCCCAAACTGGGAAACTGGAATCACCTGATTTGAAAGTGGGATAACTTCTTCATGCCAACTCCTATGAGATTTATTCAACTTCCTGGTGATTCTCCACCACTTTATGTATCCAAATCAAGCTTCTCACAAAGTGATTCATCCTGGTTTGATTGGAACGACGAAGAAGCTGTGCTATTCCCAAACTGGGAAACTGGAATCACCTGATTTGAAAGTGGGATAACTTCTTCATCCCAACTCCTATGAGATTTATTCAACTTCCTGGTGATTCTCCACCACTTTATGTATCCAAATCAAGCTTCTCACAAAGTGATTCATCCTGGTTTGATTGGAACGACGAAGAAGCTGTGCTATTCCCAAACTGGGAAACTGGAATCACCTGATTTGAAAGTGGGATAACTTCTTCATGCCAACTCCTATGAGATTTATTCAACTTCCTGGTGATTCTCCACCACTTTATGTATCCAAATCAAGCTTCTCACAAAGTGATTCATCCTGGTTTGATTGGAACGACGAAGAAGCTGTGCTATTCCCAAACTGGGAAACTGGAATCACCTGATTTGAAAGTGGGATAACTTCTTCATCCCAACTCCTATGAGATTTATTCAACTTCCTGGTGATTCTCCACCACTTTATGTATCCAAATCAAGCTTCTCACAAAGTGATTCATCCTGGTTTGATTGGAACGACGAAGAAGCTGTGCTATTCCCAAACTGGGAAACTGGAATCACCTGATTTGAAAGTGGGATAACTTCTTCATCCCAACTCCTATGAGATTTATTCAACTTCCTGGTGATTCTCCACCACTTTATGTATCCAAATCAAGCTTCTCACAAAGTGATTCATCCTGGTTTGATTGGAACGACGAAGAAGCTGTGCTATTCCCAAACTGGGAAACTGGAATCACCTGATTTGAAAGTGGGATAACTTCTTCTTGCCAACTCCTATGAGATTTATTCAACTTCCTGGTGATTCTCCACCACTTTATGTATCCAAATCAAGCTTCTCACAAAGTGATTCATCCTGGTTTGATTGGAACGACGAAGAAGCTGTGCTATTCCCAAACTGGGAAACTGGAATCACCTGATTTGAAAGTGGGATAACTTCTTCATGCCAACTCCTATGAGATTTATTCAACTTCCTGGTGATTCTCCACCACTTTATGTATCCAAATCAAGCTTCTCACAAAGTGATTCATCCTGGTTTGATTGGAACGACGAAGAAGCTGTGCTATTCCCAAACTGGGAAACTGGAATCACCTGATTTGAAAGTGGGATAACTTCTTCATCCCAACTCCTATGAGATTTATTCAACTTCCTGGTGATTCTCCACCACTTTATGTATCCAAATCAAGCTTCTCACAAAGTGATTCATCCTGGTTTGATTGGAACGACGAAGAAGCTGTGCTATTCCCAAACTGGGAAACTGGAATCACCTGATTTGAAAGTGGGATAACTTCTTCATCCCAACTCCTATGAGATTTATTCAACTTCCTGGTGATTCTCCACCACTTTATGTATCCAAATCAAGCTTCTCACAAAGTGATTCATCCTGGTTTGATTGGAACGACGAAGAAGCTGTGCTATTCCCAAACTGGGAAACTGGAATCACCTGATTTGAAAGTGGGATAACTTCTTCATGCCAACTCCTATGAGATTTATTCAACTTCCTGGTGATTCTCCACCACTTTATGTATCCAAATCAAGCTTCTCACAAAGTGATTCATCCTGGTTTGATTGGAACGACGAAGAAGCTGTGCTATTCCCAAACTGGGAAACTGGAATCACCTGATTTGAAAGTGGGATAACTTCTTCTTGCCAACTCCTATGAGATTTATTCAACTTCCTGGTGATTCTCCACCACTTTATGTATCCAAATCAAGCTTCTCACAAAGTGATTCATCCTGGTTTGATTGGAACGACGAAGAAGCTGTGCTATTCCCAAACTGGGAAACTGGAATCACCTGATTTGAAAGTGGGATAACTTCTTCATGCCAACTCCTATGAGATTTATTCAACTTCCTGGTGATTCTCCACCACTTTATGTATCCAAATCAAGCTTCTCACAAAGTGATTCATCCTGGTTTGATTGGAACGACGAAGAAGCTGTGCTATTCCCAAACTGGGAAACTGGAATCACCTGATTTGAAAGTGGGATAACTTCTTCATCCCAACTCCTATGAGATTTATTCAACTTCCTGGTGATTCTCCACCACTTTATGTATCCAAATCAAGCTTCTCACAAAGTGATTCATCCTGGTTTGATTGGAACGACGAAGAAGCTGTGCTATTCCCAAACTGGGAAACTGGAATCACCTGATTTGAAAGTGGGATAACTTCTTCATGCCAACTCCTATGAGATTTATTCAACTTCCTGGTGATTCTCCACCACTTTATGTATCCAAATCAAGCTTCTCACAAAGTGATTCATCCTGGTTTGATTGGAACGACGAAGAAGCTGTGCTATTCCCAAACTGGGAAACTGGAATCACCTGATTTGAAAGTGGGATAACTTCTTCATCCCAACTCCTATGAGATTTATTCAACTTCCTGGTGATTCTCCACCACTTTATGTATCCAAATCAAGCTTCTCACAAAGTGATTCATCCTGGTTTGATTGGAACGACGAAGAAGCTGTGCTATTCCCAAACTGGGAAACTGGAATCACCTGATTTGAAAGTGGGATAACTTCTTCTTGCCAACTCCTATGAGATTTATTCAACTTCCTGGTGATTCTCCACCACTTTATGTATCCAAATCAAGCTTTCACAAAGTGATTCATCCTGGTTTGATTGGAACGACGAAGAAGCTGTGCTATTCCCAAACTGGGAAACTGGAATCACCTGATTTGAAAGTGGGATAACTTCTTCATGCCAACTCCTATGAGATTTATTCAACTTCCTGGTGATTCTCCACCACTTTATGTATCCAAATCAAGCTTTTCACAAAGTGATTCATCCTGGTTTGATTGGAACGACGAAGAAGCTGTGCTATTCCCAAACTGGGAAACTGGAATCACCTGATTTGAAAGTGGGATAACTTCTTCATTGCCAACTCCTATGAGATTTATTCAACTTCCTGGTGATTCTCCACCACTTTATGTATCCAAATCAAGCTTCTCACAAAGTGATTCATCCTGGTTTGATTGGAACGACGAAGAAGCTGTGCTATTCCCAAACTGGGAAACTGGAATCACCTGATTTGAAAGTGGGATAACTTCTTCATGCCAACTCCTATGAGATTTATTCAACTTCCTGGTGATTCTCCACCACTTTATGTATCCAAATCAAGCTTCTCACAAAGTGATTCATCCTGGTTTGATTGGAACGACGAAGAAGCTGTGCTATTCCCAAACTGGGAAACTGGAATCACCTGATTTGAAAGTGGGATAACTTCTTCATGCCAACTCCTATGAGATTTATTCAACTTCCTGGTGATTCTCCACCACTTTATGTATCCAAATCAAGCTTTTCACAAAGTGATTCATCCTGGTTTGATTGGAACGACGAAGAAGCTGTGCTATTCCCAAACTGGGAAACTGGAATCACCTGATTTGAAAGTGGGATAACTTCTTCTTGCCAACTCCTATGAGATTTATTCAACTTCCTGGTGATTCTCCACCACTTTATGTATCCAAATCAAGCTTCTTACAAAGTGATTCATCCTGGTTTGATTGGAACGACGAAGAAGCTGTGCTATTCCCAAACTGGGAAACTGGAATCACCTGATTTGAAAGTGGGATAACTTCTTCATGCCAACTCCTATGAGATTTATTCAACTTCCTGGTGATTCTCCACCACTTTATGTATCCAAATCAAGCTTTCACAAAGTGATTCATCCTGGTTTGATTGGAACGACGAAGAAGCTGTGCTATTCCCAAACTGGGAAACTGGAATCACCTGATTTGAAAGTGGGATAACTTCTTCATGCCAACTCCTATGAGATTTATTCAACTTCCTGGTGATTCTCCACCACTTTATGTATCCAAATCAAGCTTTTCACAAAGTGATTCATCCTGGTTTGATTGGAACGACGAAGAAGCTGTGCTATTCCCAAACTGGGAAACTGGAATCACCTGATTTGAAAGTGGGATAACTTCTTCATGCCAACTCCTATGAGATTTATTCAACTTCCTGGTGATTCTCCACCACTTTATGTATCCAAATCAAGCTTTTCACAAAGTGATTCATCCTGGTTTGATTGGAACGACGAAGAAGCTGTGCTATTCCCAAACTGGGAAACTGGAATCACCTGATTTGAAAGTGGGATAACTTCTTCATGCCAACTCCTATGAGATTTATTCAACTTCCTGGTGATTCTCCACCACTTTATGTATCCAAATCAAGCTTCTTACAAAGTGATTCATCCTGGTTTGATTGGAACGACGAAGAAGCTGTGCTATTCCCAAACTGGGAAACTGGAATCACCTGATTTGAAAGTGGGATAACTTCTTCATGCCAACTCCTATGAGATTTATTCAACTTCCTGGTGATTCTCCACCACTTTATGTATCCAAATCAAGCTTTTCACAAAGTGATTCATCCTGGTTTGATTGGAACGACGAAGAAGCTGTGCTATTCCCAAACTGGGAAACTGGAATCACCTGATTTGAAAGTGGGATAACTTCTTCATGCCAACTCCTATGAGATTTATTCAACTTCCTGGTGATTCTCCACCACTTTATGTATCCAAATCAAGCTTCTTACAAAGTGATTCATCCTGGTTTGATTGGAACGACGAAGAAGCTGTGCTATTCCCAAACTGGGAAACTGGAATCACCTGATTTGAAAGTGGGATAACTTCTTCATGCCAACTCCTATGAGATTTATTCAACTTCCTGGTGATTCTCCACCACTTTATGTATCCAAATCAAGCTTTTCACAAAGTGATTCATCCTGGTTTGATTGGAACGACGAAGAAGCTGTGCTATTCCCAAACTGGGAAACTGGAATCACCTGATTTGAAAGTGGGATAACTTCTTCATGCCAACTCCTATGAGATTTATTCAACTTCCTGGTGATTCTCCACCACTTTATGTATCCAAATCAAGCTTTTCACAAAGTGATTCATCCTGGTTTGATTGGAACGACGAAGAAGCTGTGCTATTCCCAAACTGGGAAACTGGAATCACCTGATTTGAAAGTGGGATAACTTCTTCATGCCAACTCCTATGAGATTTATTCAACTTCCTGGTGATTCTCCACCACTTTATGTATCCAAATCAAGCTTTTCACAAAGTGATTCATCCTGGTTTGATTGGAACGACGAAGAAGCTGTGCTATTCCCAAACTGGGAAACTGGAATCACCTGATTTGAAAGTGGGATAACTTCTTCATGCCAACTCCTATGAGATTTATTCAACTTCCTGGTGATTCTCCACCACTTTATGTATCCAAATCAAGCTTCTTACAAAGTGATTCATCCTGGTTTGATTGGAACGACGAAGAAGCTGTGCTATTCCCAAACTGGGAAACTGGAATCACCTGATTTGAAAGTGGGATAACTTCTTCATGCCAACTCCTATGAGATTTATTCAACTTCCTGGTGATTCTCCACCACTTTATGTATCCAAATCAAGCTTCTCACAAAGTGATTCATCCTGGTTTGATTGGAACGACGAAGAAGCTGTGCTATTCCCAAACTGGGAAACTGGAATCACCTGATTTGAAAGTGGGATAACTTCTTCATGCCAACTCCTATGAGATTTATTCAACTTCCTGGTGATTCTCCACCACTTTATGTATCCAAATCAAGCTTTTCACAAAGTGATTCATCCTGGTTTGATTGGAACGACGAAGAAGCTGTGCTATTCCCAAACTGGGAAACTGGAATCACCTGATTTGAAAGTGGGATAACTTCTTCATGCCAACTCCTATGAGATTTATTCAACTTCCTGGTGATTCTCCACCACTTTATGTATCCAAATCAAGCTTTCACAAAGTGATTCATCCTGGTTTGATTGGAACGACGAAGAAGCTGTGCTATTCCCAAACTGGGAAACTGGAATCACCTGATTTGAAAGTGGGATAACTTCTTCATGCCAACTCCTATGAGATTTATTCAACTTCCTGGTGATTCTCCACCACTTTATGTATCCAAATCAAGCTTTTCACAAAGTGATTCATCCTGGTTTGATTGGAACGACGAAGAAGCTGTGCTATTCCCAAACTGGGAAACTGGAATCACCTGATTTGAAAGTGGGATAACTTCTTCATGCCAACTCCTATGAGATTTATTCAACTTCCTGGTGATTCTCCACCACTTTATGTATCCAAATCAAGCTTTTCACAAAGTGATTCATCCTGGTTTGATTGGAACGACGAAGAAGCTGTGCTATTCCCAAACTGGGAAACTGGAATCACCTGATTTGAAAGTGGGATAACTTCTTCATGCCAACTCCTATGAGATTTATTCAACTTCCTGGTGATTCTCCACCACTTTATGTATCCAAATCAAGCTTCTTACAAAGTGATTCATCCTGGTTTGATTGGAACGACGAAGAAGCTGTGCTATTCCCAAACTGGGAAACTGGAATCACCTGATTTGAAAGTGGGATAACTTCTTCATGCCAACTCCTATGAGATTTATTCAACTTCCTGGTGATTCTCCACCACTTTATGTATCCAAATCAAGCTTTTCACAAAGTGATTCATCCTGGTTTGATTGGAACGACGAAGAAGCTGTGCTATTCCCAAACTGGGAAACTGGAATCACCTGATTTGAAAGTGGGATAACTTCTTCATGCCAACTCCTATGAGATTTATTCAACTTCCTGGTGATTCTCCACCACTTTATGTATCCAAATCAAGCTTCTTACAAAGTGATTCATCCTGGTTTGATTGGAACGACGAAGAAGCTGTGCTATTCCCAAACTGGGAAACTGGAATCACCTGATTTGAAAGTGGGATAACTTCTTCATGCCAACTCCTATGAGATTTATTCAACTTCCTGGTGATTCTCCACCACTTTATGTATCCAAATCAAGCTTTTCACAAAGTGATTCATCCTGGTTTGATTGGAACGACGAAGAAGCTGTGCTATTCCCAAACTGGGAAACTGGAATCACCTGATTTGAAAGTGGGATAACTTCTTCATGCCAACTCCTATGAGATTTATTCAACTTCCTGGTGATTCTCCACCACTTTATGTATCCAAATCAAGCTTTTCACAAAGTGATTCATCCTGGTTTGATTGGAACGACGAAGAAGCTGTGCTATTCCCAAACTGGGAAACTGGAATCACCTGATTTGAAAGTGGGATAACTTCTTCATGCCAACTCCTATGAGATTTATTCAACTTCCTGGTGATTCTCCACCACTTTATGTATCCAAATCAAGCTTTTCACAAAGTGATTCATCCTGGTTTGATTGGAACGACGAAGAAGCTGTGCTATTCCCAAACTGGGAAACTGGAATCACCTGATTTGAAAGTGGGATAACTTCTTCATGCCAACTCCTATGAGATTTATTCAACTTCCTGGTGATTCTCCACCACTTTATGTATCCAAATCAAGCTTCTTACAAAGTGATTCATCCTGGTTTGATTGGAACGACGAAGAAGCTGTGCTATTCCCAAACTGGGAAACTGGAATCACCTGATTTGAAAGTGGGATAACTTCTTCATGCCAACTCCTATGAGATTTATTCAACTTCCTGGTGATTCTCCACCACTTTATGTATCCAAATCAAGCTTTTCACAAAGTGATTCATCCTGGTTTGATTGGAACGACGAAGAAGCTGTGCTATTCCCAAACTGGGAAACTGGAATCACCTGATTTGAAAGTGGGATAACTTCTTCATGCCAACTCCTATGAGATTTATTCAACTTCCTGGTGATTCTCCACCACTTTATGTATCCAAATCAAGCTTTTCACAAAGTGATTCATCCTGGTTTGATTGGAACGACGAAGAAGCTGTGCTATTCCCAAACTGGGAAACTGGAATCACCTGATTTGAAAGTGGGATAACTTCTTCATGCCAACTCCTATGAGATTTATTCAACTTCCTGGTGATTCTCCACCACTTTATGTATCCAAATCAAGCTTTTCACAAAGTGATTCATCCTGGTTTGATTGGAACGACGAAGAAGCTGTGCTATTCCCAAACTGGGAAACTGGAATCACCTGATTTGAAAGTGGGATAACTTCTTCATGCCAACTCCTATGAGATTTATTCAACTTCCTGGTGATTCTCCACCACTTTATGTATCCAAATCAAGCTTCTTACAAAGTGATTCATCCTGGTTTGATTGGAACGACGAAGAAGCTGTGCTATTCCCAAACTGGGAAACTGGAATCACCTGATTTGAAAGTGGGATAACTTCTTCATCCCAACTCCTATGAGATTTATTCAACTTCCTGGTGATTCTCCACCACTTTATGTATCCAAATCAAGCTTTTCACAAAGTGATTCATCCTGGTTTGATTGGAACGACGAAGAAGCTGTGCTATTCCCAAACTGGGAAACTGGAATCACCTGATTTGAAAGTGGGATAACTTCTTCATGCCAACTCCTATGAGATTTATTCAACTTCCTGGTGATTCTCCACCACTTTATGTATCCAAATCAAGCTTCTTACAAAGTGATTCATCCTGGTTTGATTGGAACGACGAAGAAGCTGTGCTATTCCCAAACTGGGAAACTGGAATCACCTGATTTGAAAGTGGGATAACTTCTTCATCCCAACTCCTATGAGATTTATTCAACTTCCTGGTGATTCTCCACCACTTTATGTATCCAAATCAAGCTTTTCACAAAGTGATTCATCCTGGTTTGATTGGAACGACGAAGAAGCTGTGCTATTCCCAAACTGGGAAACTGGAATCACCTGATTTGAAAGTGGGATAACTTCTTCATGCCAACTCCTATGAGATTTATTCAACTTCCTGGTGATTCTCCACCACTTTATGTATCCAAATCAAGCTTTCACAAAGTGATTCATCCTGGTTTGATTGGAACGACGAAGAAGCTGTGCTATTCCCAAACTGGGAAACTGGAATCACCTGATTTGAAAGTGGGATAACTTCTTCATGCCAACTCCTATGAGATTTATTCAACTTCCTGGTGATTCTCCACCACTTTATGTATCCAAATCAAGCTTTTCACAAAGTGATTCATCCTGGTTTGATTGGAACGACGAAGAAGCTGTGCTATTCCCAAACTGGGAAACTGGAATCACCTGATTTGAAAGTGGGATAACTTCTTCATCCCAACTCCTATGAGATTTATTCAACTTCCTGGTGATTCTCCACCACTTTATGTATCCAAATCAAGCTTCTTACAAAGTGATTCATCCTGGTTTGATTGGAACGACGAAGAAGCTGTGCTATTCCCAAACTGGGAAACTGGAATCACCTGATTTGAAAGTGGGATAACTTCTTCATCCCAACTCCTATGAGATTTATTCAACTTCCTGGTGA
The DNA here is from genome assembly GCF_020379485.1 of Brassica napus. Taxonomy (NCBI): domain Eukaryota; kingdom Viridiplantae; phylum Streptophyta; class Magnoliopsida; order Brassicales; family Brassicaceae; genus Brassica; species Brassica napus. The sequence continues at coordinate 10,383 of NW_026016603.1, read as the reverse complement.
TTCTCCACCACTTTATGTATCCAAATCAAGCTTTTCACAAAGTGATTCATCCTGGTTTGATTGGAACGACGAAGAAGCTGTGCTATTCCCAAACTGGGAAACTGGAATCACCTGATTTGAAAGTGGGATAACTTCTTCATGCCAACTCCTATGAGATTTATTCAACTTCCTGGTGATTCTCCACCACTTTATGTATCCAAATCAAGCTTCTTACAAAGTGATTCATCCTGGTTTGATTGGAACGACGAAGAAGCTGTGCTATTCCCAAACTGGGAAACTGGAATCACCTGATTTGAAAGTGGGATAACTTCTTCATCCCAACTCCTATGAGATTTATTCAACTTCCTGGTGATTCTCCACCACTTTATGTATCCAAATCAAGCTTTTCACAAAGTGATTCATCCTGGTTTGATTGGAACGACGAAGAAGCTGTGCTATTCCCAAACTGGGAAACTGGAATCACCTGATTTGAAAGTGGGATAACTTCTTCATGCCAACTCCTATGAGATTTATTCAACTTCCTGGTGATTCTCCACCACTTTATGTATCCAAATCAAGCTTCTTACAAAGTGATTCATCCTGGTTTGATTGGAACGACGAAGAAGCTGTGCTATTCCCAAACTGGGAAACTGGAATCACGTTATTTGAAAGTGGGATAACTTCTTCATCCCAACTCCTATGAGATTTATTCAACTTCCTGGTGATTCTCCACCACTTTATGTATCCAAATCTAAACACTTTTGTGTTTTAGAGTGTGTTTAATAATAATCAGAGAAGATTAGAGTAAAGTTTAGAGAGAATAGAGAGATTCTAGAGAGAGAGACTCAAAACTCCATTAATTGATTTAATGATTCAGATACAAGATATATATGAAGAGATAAGGCTGATAAAGTGAATTTCGAAATCCATAAGCATGTGGAGTCAATGGACAGGCTGGAACTCCTTTTGAAATGCTTGGCTGTGTTTCCTCACATGCTTGCTATAGTAATAAAGCATTTTCCCCTTTCCAGCTCAAGACAGCCTGTCCATGTGCTCCTTATCCTCTCCAAATACCCTTGGACGTTTTTACTCTCCAAATGGATGTAAGGTAACTTCCCAAGCTCTAACTTAGTTACCTTTATCCAGAAATGGTGAAACTCCAAAGTTACTATGGTAAAAACTCCAAAGTTACTGTCTCACTTCATTCATCCCCAAAGCCTCATCTCTTCACTTCTTGGTCTTCATCTCAACACTCCCCCTCAAGCTTGACCATGTAGAACAAGTCAAGCTTGGAAACCATGAAGACCTCCCTCATTAAAAACCTCACCAAAGAAAACCCAATGGGATAAAACCTTGATGAGGGAAAAAGAGTGGAGACTCCATGGTTAAGGGGCTCAGCTCCTAGGAGTAAGATCAATGAGTCCAAGTCTTGATAGTATGGACTCCATTGTCTTTAATCTCGCTGCTTTAGTAAACACATTTGCAAGCTGATCTTCACTTCTTGTATAACATGGCAATATCACTCCAAGTATAATCATCTGCCTCACCTTGTGGCAATCAACTTCTATATGCTTCGTTCTCTCATGAAAGACTGAGTTAGAAGCAATGTGGATAGCTGCTTGATTGTCACAATGCATTGTCATAGGAGTACTCTGCTCAATCTCCAAATGCTTCAAGATCCCCTTGATCCACACCAACTCGTTTGTCAGCTTCAACATGGCTCTATACTCAGCTTCAGCACTTGAACAGGAGATAACCTTCTGCTTCTTACTCTTCCAAGTGACCAAGTTCCCTCCAATGAATGTACAATACCCAGTAGTTGATCTCCTGTCCACTCTATCTCCTGCCCAATCAGCATCACAATACCCAACCACTTCTGTACTGCCATTACAACCCATCCAAACTCCTTGACCAGCGTGCCACTCAAATACCTCAGTATCCTATCAACCATCTTCCAGTGATGTACCTTTGGCGCCTGCATATGCTGACTCACTTGATTCACAGCAAAACATATATCAGGTCTGGTGATAGTCAAGTAGATCAGCTTGCCAACCATCTTCCTATACAGCTTAGCATCCTCAAACAACTGCTTCTCTTCAACCTCCCCCTCACGCAGAACCTTATACCCCTCCTCAAGAGGTGTCTTAGCTATCTTTCCTCCAAGCACATCAGTCTCCTTCAACATATCCATAGTATACTTCCTTTGAGACATAAACAAACCCTCCTTTGATCTGCATATCTCAATGCCCAGAAAATACTTCATCTCTCCCAAATCCTTGATGTCAAACACAGATTTGAGAAACTCCTTAGTGGCCTGAATCCCTGCCTTATCACTTCCTGTGATAATCAAATCATCCACATACACTAGAATCACAATGATCCCTGAAGGTCCTGTCAAGGTGAAGAGAGTGTGATCTAGTTCAGACTTCCTAAAGCCTCTCCCATTGAGTGTTGTACTCAGCTTCCTGTACCAAGTTCTAGGTGATTGTTTCAGCCCATATATTGCCTTCTTCAATCTCAAATCATTCCCTGGCTTTACTAGATGCTCAAGACCAGGAGGAGGATGCATGTATACTTCATCTTCAAGTTCACCTTGCAAGAAAGCATTCTTCACATCCATTTGCCACAAATCCCACTCCAAGTTTGTTGCAATGGATAACACAATTCGAATTGTGTGAAGCTTGGCCACTGGTGCAAAAGTATCAATGTAATCTTCCCCATAAGTCTGTGTAAATCCTCTTGCAACTAGCCTGGTCTTGCGCCTATCTATCTCCCATTTGCAAGATACTTGATGGTGAAGATCCATCTGCTTGAAACTGCCTTCTTCCCTTTAGGTAACTCACTCTCATACCAAGTATCATTCCTGATCATTGCATCCCTTTCATCTCCTACTGAATCTCTCCAAACCTTGTGCTTCATAGCTTCTTCATAAGATCTTGGTATCTCATTCTCATCCAAGTTACACATAAACACCATGTGCTCTTCTGGATATTCTGCAAAGGAACACACGGCTTGAGAAGGATGCTCCACAGCCTGGGCATTGTAGTACACTCTCGTGTTTACCCAGTTGGAAGCATCCCTCTTTATCCTTGTGCTCCTCCGCAAAGCCTGAACCTGATCCTCAGCTTGAACCTCTGTTTCTGTCTCACTCACCTCCTCTTGATCCTCAGCTTGAACCTGATCCTCTCCCTGATCCTCAGCTTGAACTGATCCTCTCCCTGCTCATCCATCCAAGGAAAATTCTCTACTTCTTGTGTCACCTCTTGATCATGATGACCTGAATCCCCTTGGTGCTGCTCTTGCACTCCTGATTCAGACTCATTTCCCCCCTCATGATCAAGAGGGGTTGTTCTTTCAGCTTCTCTAACCTTATCTTGGGACATGTTTACCCCAAGCCTTTCCAAGATGTTCCTCAGATTCTCTGCCATGTTTCTTGGTTCTTGAGACAGATCTTCCAAGTCTTCCCAATTCTTTTCTTCATAATAACCCTTTGTCTCTATAAACTTAACATCTCTAGATACCAACACTCTCCTAGTTGCTGGATCATAGCACTTGTACCCCTTCTGAGTTACTGAGTACCCAATGAGCATTGCTTTAGTGCTCTTTGCCTCCAACTTGTTTCTCTGTTCTCCTGGAATCCATACATAACATAGGCATCCAAAGACACGCAGATGATCTATGTATGGCTTGCTCTTGTTCAGCACCTCAAAAGGAGACAGATTCTTCAATACCTTAGTTGGAATCCGATTGATAAGATAGCATGCAGTCTGAACAGCATCACCCCAAAACCTCTTTGGAACATTAGCATGATACATCATGGATCTAGCCACCTCCATCAGATGCCTATTCTTCCTCTCAGCTACCCCATTCTGCTGTGGTGTGTAAGGACAACTGGTCTGATGCACTATCCCATGTTTAGCCAAGTGATTCTTGAAGGCATGACTGGTGTATTCTCCTCCATTATCAGACCGTAGTACTTTCACAGTAGCATTGTAATGGTTAGTTACATATGCTTGGAAGTTGACAAAAGCCTCAAAAACTCTATCCTTTGATGGCAGCAATGTGATCCATGTATACTTAGACTTCTCATCTATGAATATCACAAAGTACTTCTGGTTTTCTCTAGACATACAAGGGGCTGTCCACACATCAGAATGAACAAGATCAAAGCAATTTTCATATATGGTCTCTGATGTATAAGTTTTAGAGAATCTGAGTTTGATATAAGGAAAGAATGAGATTAGAAAGAGTCTAGAGGTTATTTAGGACGAGTTTAGCTAAAAGTTTAGTGTATGATCATGATTGAGAGCCTTTGAGTCTAAGAGAGTGTTTTGGTGTCAAGAACTGTCTGATCTTATTAATCATGAGTGTCTACAATATATAGAGAGGCTACAATAGGTTAAGGGTTTCGCAAATGGTCACTATTGTAAGGGATAAGGAGTTGCTTTAATTTAAACTCTCCAATAAGCTTCTCCTTTGTGATAAAGCACCTTTAGCCTTATCCAGCTCTTGACAGCCTGGCTAAGCTCTTCCTTATCCTCTCCAAACGGTCACACGAGCCAGTAGTTACCCCAAGTAACTTCTCCTTTCACTCTTAAGTTACTTGATCATGGTAACTTCAATCTGGTCGAGGTGTGGGTGACTTTAACCGGTACGGCCTGTACGGTCAGTACGGATGGTACGGCTTGGGTCGACTCCAACTCTCCCATTTCCTTTCCTTTACTCTATCTTAGCCTCATTATCTCATGACTTCATTTCAACACTCCCCCTCAAGCTTAGCTTTGTGAAAGTCTAAGCTTGGATAGCCATGAGATCTTCCTCATTAAAAACCTTACCAAAGAAAACCCATTGGGACAAAACTTTGATAAGGAAAAGAGTAAAGACCTCATAGCTAAGGGGCTTAGCTCCTTCTTGTGAGATCAATGAGTCCTAGCCGGCTATGAATGGACTCAATTGTCTTCTGCCTTGCTGCCTTTGTGAACACATCTGCTAGCTGATCTTCACTTCGCGTGTAACATGGTAAGATGACTCCAAGAAGAATCATTTGCCTCACCTTGTGACAATCTACTTCAATGTGCTTGGTTCTCTCATGGAAGACTGAGTTGGTGGCAATGTGTATAGCAGCCTGGTTGTCGCAATGCATGGTCATTGGAGTGGATTGAATAATCTCCAAGTGCTTCAGTATCCCTTTGATCCATACAAGCTCATTAGTCAGCTTCAGCATGGCTCGGTATTCAGCTTCAGCACTTGAGCATGAGACCACCTTCTGCTTCTTACTCTTCCAAGTTACTAAGTTCCCTCCAATGAATGTGCAGTAGCCGGTTGTGGACCTTCTATCTGCTCTATCTCCTGCCCAATCCGCATCACAGTAGCCTACAACTTCAGTACTCCCATTACACCCCATCCACACTCCTTGATCAGCTGAGCCATTAAGATACATCAAGAGCCGGTTCACCATTCCCCAATGATGTTCTTTTGGAACTTGCATATGCTGACTCACCTGATTCACAGCAAAACAAATATCAGGACGTGTGATGGTTAGGTATATGAGCTTACCCACTAGCTTTCTATAAAGCTTTGCATCCTTGAATGGTGGACTGTCTTCAATCTCCCCCTCACGTGGAACCTTGTATCCATCTTCCAAGGGAGTCTTGGCCGTCTTTCCATCAAGCTTACCTGCATCTTTCAACAGATCAAGTGTATACTTTCTTTGGGATAGAAACAAACCTTCCTTGGATCTACATATCTCAATCCCAAGGAAGTATTTCATCTCTCCCAAGTCTTTAATCTCAAAAACAGATTTAAGAAAGTCTTTAGTGGCTTGTATCTCTTCTTTATCACTACCTGTTATAATGATGTCATCTACATATACAAGTAGAACGACAATACCTGAAGGTGTGTTGAGTGTAAAGAGAGTATGATCAAGCTCTGACTTCCTAAAGCCTCTTCCATTCAGAGTTGTGCTCAACTTGTTGTACCATGCCCTTGGTGATTGTTTCAGACCATAGATAGCTTTCTTTAGTCTGAGAACATTCCCTTTCTTCACCAAGTGCTCTAGACCAGGAGGAGGTAACATATACACTTCATCTTCTAGTTCTCCTTGTAGGAATGCATTCTTTACATCCATTTGCCACAAGCCCCACTCAAGATTCACCGCAAGTGATAGGACAATCCTGATGGTATGTAGCTTAGCAACTGGCGCAAATGTGTCTATATAATCCTCTCCATATGTTTGAGTGAATCCTCTTGCAACCAAACGAGTCTTCTTTCTATCAATCTGTCCATTTGCTTGGTACTTGATTGTAAAGATCCATCTACTAGACACTGCTCTCTTTCCTTTAGGTAACTCACTCTCATACCAAGTGTCATTCTTGATCATTGCATTGGATTCAGCTCTCACTGATTCCCTCCACTCCTTGTCCTTCATGGCTTCCTCATATGACTTTGGTACATGGCTCTCATCTAAGCTTACCATAAAGGCACAATGTTCTTCTGGATAATGAGCAAAGGAACACACAGCTTGAGAGGGATGTTCCACAGCCTGGGCATTGTAGTACACTCTCGTGTTTACCCAGTTGGAACTATCCTTTCTCACTCTGGTGCTTCTTCTCAATGGCTGCACCGCCGGCTCTGGTTCAGGTTCAGTTGTAGTTGCATTAGTTTCCTCCTCTTGATCTTGGCTTGGTACCTCCCTATCTTCCTGCATCATACTTTGATCATGATCACCTGAGCCTTCTTGATCATGGCTTTCAACATGTACTTCAGCTGGTTCAGGTGTGTTTTCCCCCCCATGATCTACATTTGATGCCTCGGTAGGTTGTGTGGTTGTTGTACTGCGTCTCTCCTTCGGATCCTGGGTAGTATGTATCCCAAGCCCCTCTAGAATACTTCTAAGGCTGGCCGCTCTATCTGACTCTCTTGTCAACTCTAGCAGCTCATCTTGATTCTTTTCCTCATAGAACCCCTTAGCTTCAATGAACTTTACATCTCTAGAGACTAGAACTCTTCGAGTAGTAGGATCATAGCACTTGTAACCCTTTTGAGTAGTAGAGTAGCCAACAAACATAGCTCTTGTGCTGGTTGCTTCAAGCTTGTTTCTCAACTCTTTTGGCCTAAGGACAAAGCATAGACATCCAAAGATTCGCATATGCTCCAATGATGGCTTGTACTTGTTCAAGGCTTCAAAAGGAGACTGATCATGTAGAATCTTAGTTGGGATCCGGTTGATTAGATAACAAGATGTAGCCACAGCATCACTCCAAAACCTCTTAGGAACATTTGCTTGAAACATCATTGACCTTGCCACCTCCATGAGATGCCTATTCTTTCTCTCAGCCACTCCATTTTGCTGAGGAGTATAAGGACAACTCGTTTGGTGTAGTATCCCATGTTGTGCTAGATGTTGCTTGAAGGCTTGACCAGTGTATTCCCCACCATTATCTGATCTCAAAATTTTAATCTTGGCATTGTAATGGTTAGTCACATAGTTATGAAAATTCTTAAAAGCTTCAAGCACCCTATCTTTGGTTTGAATAAGTGTTATCCAGGTGTATTTCGATTTTTCATCTATGAATGTGACAAAGTATTTAAAACTATCCCTAGACAAGCAAGGAGCAGTCCAAACATCAGAGTGAATTAGATCAAAGCATTTGTCATAAACAGTAGATGAAATGGGAAACACAGTTTTACAATGCTTGCCTAAAATGCAAGCTTCACAATCCTTATTTTCAAATACCACACCTGGTAACATTAAGTTTAAAGCCCTAACATGGGGATGACCTAGTCTAGCATGCCACAATGCATTTTTATTCATCATAGAAGCAGAAGTAAATGAGCATAAGTAATCAGAAACAGGAGCTAGTTCTTCAAGTAAATATAAATCTCCCTTGGTAACTCCTTTTCCAATCAATTGGCTGCTCTCAATATCCTGAAACTTCACATCATTAGGACTAAATATAACATTGCAATTAAGATCTGTAGTACACTTCTTTACAGATAATAGATTTGATGTGAAGTCAGGCATATAAAATGCTTTAGAGTCTTTATCAAACAATTTTAGCTTGCCAATTCCTCTAATTGGGATTTTATCTCCATTTGCAATCATGACATGTCCATTTGTAGGTTCAATGTCTCTAATCAAACTAGTATCACTAATCATATGATGAGAAGCTCCTGAATCAACTACCAATGGTTTAAACAGATTGTGTGCAATATGAGACTGTCCTAGTATGCTAGTAGGTTTATAAGCAATGCTTGAATGATCAGGTTCTCTAGCAATACTACACGATTCATATGATGCACCAAAGGAGTAACCAAGAGTACCAAGTGTGTTACCATTCTCCTTTAGCATTTTGATGAGGGAGTCAATGTCTGATCTCCTTAGGTACTCGTTCTCACGGTTGTTCTGAAGGCTTGGCTGAGGTGTGTAAGTCACCAGGGCCTTGCTATCTCCAGGCTCACGTGTCCCGCCCTCTCCAGCTTGGCCTGAGCTCCCAGCAACACTTGAACTTCCCGGCTCACTTCCAGCATACGAGACATTGGCTCTCCCATCTTTTTCTCTTGAGAACTTGGCCGGCTTCAGATGAGGATGCAAGATCCAGCACTGGTTCTTCTTGTGACCTTGTCTCTTGCAATGATCACAATTTCCCGTGAACTTCTTTGCATCATACTGGTTAGAGCTTGCACGGTTTGCTTGCGGAACCTCAGCTTGGTTTGCAAGTGTGATCTCTCCTTTCCCTCCAAAGAGACCAATAGAACCTTCCTCCTTCTGAACTTGTGCACACACGTCCTCAAGGTCAGGTAACTTCCCGGACCTCAGGATGTGTTTGATGAGGCTGTTGTAGCTTGGATTCAACGTGAGTAGCAACCCAAACACCTTGTCCTGCTCGCGTCTCTCAGCCAGCTCATCTAGGTTGGTTGTGCCTGGCCTCAGCATCTCCAGTTCAGACCACAAGGCTCTGAACCTCCCAAGGTGCTTAGTAAACTCCATGTCCTCCTGTGTCAAGCTGTTGATAGCACGTTTCACTTCAAACACACGGCTCAAGTTTGAGATGTTACCATAAACCTTCTTTAGCGTGTCCCAAAGATCCTTTGCTGTCTCACAGTAGCTGTATGCCTCCAGGATAGACACTTCAAGAGACCGTTGGAGTATGGACATCACCAGCTGATCATCTTGCTCCCACTTCTCTTCATCGCACTCGACAATCTCCTTGTCGCCTTCATAAGTAATGAGCTTTGGGGCTTCACTCTGTGTGATGTGTCCCCATAAACCCTTACTCCCCACTGCTGTCTTCACCAAACGAGACCACAAAAGGTAGTTACCCCCCTTGAGAGTAACCGGAACCACTGCCTTGTTGCTTTCCATTTCAGAATCACTCGGATGAAAGCTAAGCGGCTGATGTGTTCTTGAGTGTTCTAGTACTCAAACCCAGATTATGATGAACCTGGCTCTGATACCATATAAGTTTTAGAGAATCTGAGTTTGATATAAGGAAAGAAAGAGATTAGAAAGAGTCTAGAGGTGATTTAGGACGAGTTTAGCTAAGAGTTTAGTGTATGATCATGATTGAGAGCCTTTGAGTCTAAGAGAGTGTTTTGGTGTCAAGAACTGTCTGATCTTATTAATCATGAGTGTCTACAATATATAGAGAGGCTACAATAGGTTAAGGTTTTCGCAAATGGTCACTATTGTAAGGGATAAGGAGTTGCTTTAATTTAAACTCTCCAATAAGCTTCTCCTTTGTGATAAAGCACCTTTAGCCTTATCCAGCTCTTGACAGCCTGGCTAAGCTCTTCCTTATCCTCTCCAAACGGTCACACGAGCCAGTAGTTACCCCAAGTAACTTCTCCTTTCACTCTTAAGTTACTTGATCATGGTAACTTCAATCTGGTCGAGGTGTGGGTGACTTTAACCGGTACGGCCTGTACGGTCAGTACGGATGGTACGGCTTGGGTCGACTCCAACTCTCCCATTTCCTTTCCTTTACTCTATCTTAGCCTCATTATCTCATGACTTCATTTCACATGATGTGGAAAAACAGTTCTACAATGCTTCCCTAGATGCAGCTTCACATTCCAATGTTAATGACATATTAGGCATAATCAATTCAATTGCACGAGCATGAGGATGTCCTAATCTAGCATGCAAGTATACTATCACATCCCCTATCAGCAGTAATACTACTCATGCATTACAAAAATCAATTAGGGTTAGAGGTCTTAGCTGTTTGGAGATGATAAACTGATTTTTGCTGTCCCCCTCTGCCAATAACTCTCCCAGTCTTCAAATCTTGAAACTCACTCATTTGGCCTGAATACTACTTGACATCAAGATCAACTGTGGCCTTCTTCTTCACTGATATCAGATTTGAAGTGAACTGAGCAGTAGACCAGCAGGTGAGTTTC
>NW_026016602.1:0-51159 GCF_020379485.1 Brassica napus | reverse complement strand
GTTGGAGAATCACCAGTAGTTGAATAAATCTCATAGGAGTTGGGATAAGAATTTATCCCCTTTCTATCAATGATTCGAGTTTCCATTTAGGAATAGGACAACTTCTCCTCGTCCGTCAATCACGAACCAGGATGAATCATTTGTAAGAAGCTGATTTGGATACATAAAGTGTTGGAGAATCACCAGGAGTTGAATAATCTCATAGGAGTTGGGATGAAGAAGTTATCCCACTTTCTAATCAGGTGATTCCAGTTCCCAGTTGGGAATAGTACAGCTTCTTCGTCGTTCCAAATCAACCAGAAAATCACTTTGTAGAAGCTTGATTTGGATACATAAAATGGTGGAGAAACACTCAGGAAGTTGAATAAATCTCATAAGGATTGGGATGAGAAGTTATCCCACTTTCTAACAGGTGATCCAGTTTCCCAGTTTGGGAATAGGACGCTTCTTCGTCGTTCCAATCAAACCCCGGATGAATCACTTTGTAAGAAGGTTGATTTGGATACATAAAGTGTTGGAGAATCACCAGGAAGTTGATAAATCTCATAAGAGTTGGGATGAAGAAGTTATCCCACTTTCTAATCAGGTGATTCCAGTTTCCCAGTTTGGGAATAGACAGCTTCTCTTCGTCGTTCCAATCAAACCAGGATGAATCACTTTGTAAGAAGCTTGATTTGGATACATAAAGTGTTGGGAGAATCACCAGGAAGTTGAATAAATCTCATAAGAGTTGGGATGAAGAAGTTATCCCACTTTCTAATCAGATGATTCCAGTTTCCCAGTTTGGGAATAGGACAACTTCTTCCGTCGTTCCAATCGAACCAGGATGAATCACTTTGTAAGAAGCTTGATTTGGATACATAAAGTGTTGGAGATAACCAGGATGTTGAATAAATCTCATAGGAGTTGGGATGAAGAAGTTATCCCACTTTCAAATCAGGTGATTCCAGTTTCCCAGTTTGGAATAGGACAGCTTCTTCTTCGTCGTTCCAATCAAACGAGGATGAATCACTTTGTAAGAAGCTTGATTTGGATACATAAAGTGTTGGAGAAACACCAGGAAGTTGAATTAATCTCATAGGAGTTGGGATGAATGAGTTATCCCACTTTCAAATCAGGTGATTCCAGTGTTTCCAGTTTGGGAATAGGACAGCTTCTTCGTCGTTCCAATCAAACCAGGATGAAACACTTTGTAAGAAGCTTAATTTGGATACATAAAGTGTTGGAGAATCACCAGGAAGTTCAATTAATCTCATAGGAGTTGGGATGAAGAAGTTATCCCACTTTCTAATCAGGTGATTCCAGTTTCCCAGTTTGGGAATAGGACAGCTTCTTCGTCGTTCCAATCAAACCAGGATGAATCACTTTGTAAGAAGCTTGATTTGGATACATAAAGTGTTGGAGAATCACCAGGAAGTTGAATAAATCTCATAAGAGTTGGGATGAAGAAGTTATCCCACTTTCTAATCAGGTGATTCCAGTTTTCCAGTTTGGGAATAGGACAACTTCTCGTCGTTCCAATCGAACCAGGATGAATCACTTTGTAAGAAGCTTGATTTGGATACATAAAGTGTTGGAGAATCACCAGGAAGTTGAATAAATCTCATAGGAGTTGGGATGAAGAAGTTATCCCACTTTCTAATCAGGTGATTCCAGTTTCCCAGTTTGGGAATAGGACAGCTTCTTCGTCGTTCCAATCAAACCAGGATGAATCACTTTGTAAGAAGCTTGATTTGGATACATAAAGTGTTGGAGAAACACCAGGAAGTTGAATAAATCTCATAGGAGTTGGGATGAAGAAGTTATCCCACTTTCTAATCAGGTGATTCCAGTTTTCCAGTTTGGGAATAGGACAGCTTCTTCGTCGTTCCAATCAAACCAGGATGAATCACTTTGTAAGAAGCTTGATTTGGATACATAAAGTGTTGGAGAATCACCAGGAAGTTGAATAAATCTCATAAGAGTTGGGATGAAGAAGTTATCCCACTTTCTAATCAGGTGATTCCAGTTTCCCAGTTTGGGAATAGGACAGCTTCTTCGTCGTTCCAATCAAACCAGGATGAATCACTTTGTAAGAAGCTTGATTTGGATACATAAAGTGTTGGAGAATCACCAGGAAGTTGAATAAATCTCATAGGAGTTGGGATGAAGAATTTATCCCACTTTCAAATCAGGTGATTCCAGTTTCCCAGTTTGGGAATAGGACAGCTTCTTCGTCGTTCCAATCAAACCAGGATGAATCACTTTGTAAGAAGCTTGATTTGGATACATAAAGTGTTGGAGAATCACCAGGAAGTTGAATTAATCTCATAGGAGTTGGGATGAATGAGTTATCCCACTTTCAAATCAGGTGATTCCAGTTTTCCAGTTTGGGAATAGGACAGCTTCTTCGTCGTTCCAATCAAACCAGGATGAATCACTTTGTAAGAAGCTTGATTTGGATACATAAAGTGTTGGAGAATCACCAGGAAGTTGAATTAATCTCATAGGAGTTGGGATGAAGAAGTTATCCCACTTTCTAATCAGGTGATTCCAGTTTCCCAGTTTGGGAATAGGACAGCTTCTCGTCGTTCCAATCAAACCAGGATGAATCACTTTGTAAGAAGCTTGATTTGGATACATAAAGTGTTGGAGAATCACCAGGAAGTTGAATAAATCTCATAAGAGTTGGGATGAAGAAGTTATCCCACTTTCTAATCAGGTGATTCCAGTTTTCCAGTTTGGGAATAGGACAACTTCTTGTCGTTCCAATCAAACCAGGATGAATCACTTTGTAAGAAGCTTGATTTGGATACATAAAGTGTTGGAGAATCACCAGGAAGTTGAATAAATCTCATAGGAGTTGGGATGAAGAAGTTATCCCACTTTCTAATCAGGTGATTCCAGTTTCCCAGTTTGGGAATAGGACAGCTTCTTCGTCGTTCCAATCAAACCAGGATGAATCACTTTGTAAGAAGCTTGATTTGGATACATAAAGTGTTGGAGAAACACCAGAAGTTGAATAAATCTCATAGGAGTTGGGATGAAGAAGTTATCCCACTTTCTAATCAGGTGATTCCAGTTTCCCAGTTTGGGAATAGGACAGCTTCTTCGTCGTTCCAATCAAACCAGGATGAATCACTTTGTAAGAAGCTTGATTTGGATACATAAAGTGTTGGAGAATCACCAGGAAGTTGAATAAATCTCATAAGAGTTGGGATGAAGAAGTTATCCCACTTTCTAATCAGGTGATTCCAGTTTCCCAGTTTGGGAATAGGACAGCTTCTTCGTCGTTCCAATCAAACGAGGATGAATCACTTTGTAAGAAGCTTGATTTGGATACATAAAGTGTTGGAGAATCACCAGGAAGTTGAATAAATCTCATAGGAGTTGGGATGAAGAAGTTATCCCACTTTCAAATCAGGTGATTCCAGTTTCCCAGTTTGGGAATAGGACAGCTTCTTCGTCGTTCCAATCAAACCAGGATGAATCACTTTGTAAGAAGCTTGATTTGGATACATAAAGTGTTGGAGAATCACCAGGAAGTTGATTAATCTCATATGAGTTGGGATGATGAAGTTATCCCACTTTCAAATCAGGTGATTCCAGTTTTCCAGTTTGGGAATAGGACAGCTTCTTCGTCGTTCCAATCAAACCAGGATGAATCACTTTGTAAGAAGCTTGATTTGGATACATAAAATGGTGGAGAATCACCAGGAAGTTGAATAAATCTCATAGGAGTTGGGATGAAGAAGTTATCCCACTTTCTAATCAGGTGATTCCAGTTTCCCAGTTTGGGAATAGGACAGCTTCTTCGTCGTTCCAATCAAACCAGGATGAATCACTTTGTAAGAAGCTTGATTTGGATACATAAAGTGTTGGAGAATCACCAGGAAGTTGAATAAATCTCATAAGAGTTGGGATGAAGAAGTTATCCCACTTTCTAATCAGGTGATTCCAGTTTCCCAGTTTGGGAATAGGACAGCTTCTTCGTCGTTCCAATCGAACCAGGATGAATCACTTTGTAAGAAGCTTGATTTGGATACATAAAGTGTTGGAGAATCACCAGGAAGTTGAATAAATCTCATAGGAGTTGGGATGAAGAAGTTATCCCACTTTCTAATCAGGTGATTCCAGTTTCCCAGTTTGGGAATAGGACAACTTCTCCGTCGTTCCAATCGAACCAGGATGAATCACTTTGTAAGAAGCTTGATTTGGATACATAAAGTGTTGGAGAATCACCAGGAAGTTGAATAAATCTCATAGGAGTTGGGATGAAGAAGTTATCCCACTTTCTAATCAGGTGATTCCAGTTTCCCAGTTTGGGAATAGGACAGCTTCTTCGTCGTTCCAAATAAACCAGGAAGAATCACTTTGTAAGAAGCTTGATTTGGATACATAAATGGTGGAGAAACACCAGGAAGTTGAATAAATCTCATAGGAGTTCGGATGAAGAAGTTATCCCACTTTCTAATCAGGTGATTCCAGTTTCCCAGTTTGGGAATATGACAGCTTCTTCGTCGTTCCAATCAAACCAGGATGAATCACTTTGTAAGAAGCTTGATTTGGATATACATAAAGTGTTGGAGAATCACCAGGAAGTTGAATAAATCTCATAAGAGTTGGGATGAAGAAGTTATCCCACTTTCTAATCAGATGATTCCAGTTTCCCAGTTTGGGAATAGGACAACTTCTCCGTCGTTCCAATCGAACCAGGATGAATCACTTTGTAAGAAGCTTGATTTGGATACATAAAGTGTTGGAGAATCACCAGGAAGTTGAATAAATCTCATAAGAGTTGGGATGAAGAAGTTATCCCACTTTCTAATCAGATGATTCCAGTTTCCCAGTTTGGGAATAGGACAACTTCTTCGTCGTTCCAATCGAACCAGGATGAATCACTTTGTAAGAAGCTTGATTTGGATACATAAAGTGTTGGAGAATCACCAGGAAGTTGAATAAATCTCATAGGAGTTGGGATGAAGAAGTTATCCCACTTTCTAATCAGGTGATTCCAGTTTCCCAGTTTGGGAATAGGATAGCTTCTTCGTCGTTCCAAATAAACCAGGAAGAATCACTTTGTAAGAAGCTTGATTTGGATACATAAATGGTGGAGAAACACATCAGGAAGTTGAATAAATCTCATAGGAGTTCGGATGAAGAAGTTATCCCACTTTCTAATCAGGTGATTCCAGTTTCCCAGTTTGGGAATAGGACAGCTTCTTCGTCGTTCCAATCAAACCAGGATGAATCACTTTGTAAGAAGCTTGATTTGGATACATAAAGTGTTGGAGAATCACCAGGAAGTTGAATAAATCTCATAAGAGTTGGGATGAAGAAGTTATCCCACTTTCTAATCAGATGATTCCAGTTTCCCAGTTTGGGAATAGGACAACTTCTCCGTCGTTCCAATCGAACCAGGATGAATCACTTTGTAAGAAGCTTGATTTGGATACATAAAGTGTTGGAGAATCACCAGGAAGTTGAATAAATCTCATAAGAGTTGGGATGAAGAAGTTATCCCACTTTCTAATCAGGTGATTCGAGTTTCCCAGTTTGGGAATAGGACAACTTCTCCGTCGTTCCAATCGAACCAGGATGAATCACTTTGTAAGAAGCTTGATTTGGATACATAAAGTGTTGGAGAATCACCAGGAAGTTGAATAAATCTCATAGGAGTTGGGATGAAGAAGTTATCCCACTTTCTAATCAGGTGATTCCAGTTTCCCAGTTTGGGAATAGGATAGCTTCTTCGTCGTTCCAAATAAACCAGGAAGAATCACTTTGTAAGAAGCTTGATTTGGATACATAAATGGTGGAGAAACACATCAGGAAGTTGAATAAATCTCATAGGAGTTCGGATGAAGAAGTTATCCCACTTTCTAATCAGGTGATTCCAGTTTCCCAGTTTGGGAATAGGACAGCTTCTTCGTCGTTCCAATCAAACCAGGATGAATCACTTTGTAAGAAGCTTGATTTGGATACATAAAGTGTTGGAGAATCACCAGGAAGTTGAATAACTCTCATAAGAGTTGGGATGAAGAAGTTATCCCACTTTCTAATCAGGTGATTCCAGTTTCCCAGTTTGGGAATAGGACAGCTTCTTCGTCGTTCCAATCAAACCAGGATGAATCACTTTGTAAGAAGCTTGATTTGGATACATAAAGTGTTGGAGAATCACCAGGAAGTTGAATAAATCTTATAAGAGTTGGGATGAAGAAGTTATCCCACTTTCTAATCAGATGATTCCAGTTTCCCAGTTTGGGAATAGGACAACTTCTCCGTCGTTCCAATCGAACCAGGATGAATCACTTTGTAAGAAGCTTAATTTGGATACATAAAGTGTTGGAGAATCACCAGGATGTTGAATAAATCTCATAGGAGTTGGGATGAAGAAGTTATCCCACTTTCAAATCAGGTGATTCCAGTTTCCCAGTTTGGGAATAGGACAGCTTCTTCGTCGTTCCAATCAAACGAGGATGAATCACTTTGTAAGAAGCTTGATTTGGATACATAAAGTGTTGGAGAATCACCAGGAAGTTGAATTAATCTCATAGGAGTTGGGATGAATTGTTGAGATGAGAGAATAAATGGTTGATATATTGAGAGAGGAAGAGAGTTGGAGTAGACAGTAACTTTGGAGTTTTACTGTGGTAACTTTAGTTTAACCACAGTAACAACTTGGGAAGTTATCTGATGGCATGAGAAGGTAACTTAGTGAAGGGAGAGAGTAAACTCGACCAAAGAGGATAAGGAAGGATAAGGGAGCCTTTGACAGCCTGTATGATGCTGGAAAGGAGAGGATGCTTTTCTACTAGTGCAAGCATGTGAGAAAGCACAGCCAAGTGATTCAAAAGGAGTTCCAGCCTGTCCTTTGACTACACATGCTTATACATTTCGAAATCCCTTGTTGCTCTCTCTTTATATACTTGTAAACCCTCATCAGTATTAATTAATGGAGTTTTGAGTCTCTCTCTCTAGTCTCTCTCTTGTTCTTAATCTCTAATCTCTTTAATTCTCAGATTAAACTTAATCACTCTTTAAATCACAAAATCTAATATGGTATCAGAGCCAGGTTCCTTTAAAAGGAGAGAGTGATTTCGTTTTCTAAATGTCCTTGAGTGTTCTTGAGTGTTCTTGAGAGTTCTTGAGAGTTTGTCAAGAGCTAGATCCTTTAAAAGTCAAGTTGGTGTCTGTTGGTGTTTCTTTTGGAGAGTCAGCCTCAAGGGAGTCCCTTTAGGTGTTTGACAAGGTCAGAGAGGGGTCTAGTTTGTGGTTAAGCTTGGCGTGTGAGATTAGAAGCATTTGGGGGAAGATCTAGGCTAAAGGTTGTTGCTTTAGGCTAAAGGTTGTTGCTTTAGGCTAAAGGAAATGGAGCTGCTTCAATCTGGTACAACAAGGCGTGAAGAGAAGAAAGAGAGAGGGAATGAGTGGGGGTGGTTCTCACAAATGAAAACAACTCTGAAAAGGTGTGGAGTTTGGAGAAACCATGAGAAGGAAGAGTCTTTGAAGGGTAAAGCTGCTGAGAAGATCAGACAGCAAGAGAAACAAGTGGAGATTGCTTTAGTCTTGAAGAAAGTATACTGCTTGAGAAGATTGAAGATGTTTATGAGAACAAGATCAATCTTAGGAGAGTGTGTGAAGTCAAGAAGGTGATCAGTGAAGCTAAGCAAGGAAGAGAAGAGTTCAATAACCATGTGAGGAAGCTACAACACTTGTGGGTTGAACTACAAGGGTTAAGATCCCATGTGGATGGGGATGCTACACCAGAGCAAGAGATGGTCTTGAAGCTCTTGGCGAGCATGGAGTCATCATATGGGTGGCTGGTGGAGATGGTTCTAAGAGGGGAACAGCTTCCGGAAATGGAAGAGATCTGTGTGCTTATAAGAAGGGCGTATGAGATAATGAGAGATGATGAGAGGCTAACCATGAGTAGGAGTGAGAGCTCATGGAAGCCAAATGGGAGTAGGAGTGAGAGCTTCCAGAAGCTAACCATGAGTAGGAGTGAGGGCTCATGGAGGCTAACCGGTGTTGGAATGAAGAAGCAAGAAGCGCAAGCTGAGAAGTGAGTGCAAGAGAAGCCTTGAGAATGCACATGGAAGATCATGAAATGTGCAATGTCCGGGACTGCCTTGAATCACCCAAAAAGAAGAGATGTGCAAAATCTGTGCAAGAGAGTACGAATCATGTTGGTGCAAAGATAGGGAGGGAGTCCCTGGCGCCAAGAATCTTCTTCAGAAAGTAATGTGTGCAAATTGGCGCCTAGACATCCGGTTTGAATTCAAATCAGATCAGAAGTCACATGCAAGCTTAAGGACCAAAGAGCTGTTAGGATATGTCACTTTCTCTCATGCTGGACGTGCCATTCTCTCTCTCCAGCCAGTCTGCCCTTCTGGTTTGCCCAGGATAATATTATTTATTCATTCCCTGAAATATTCTTTGTTTATTGTCTTGTTTGTCTTGTTGTAAAGGCTTTAAAGCCACCCCATTGTAACCATTACGAAATTAAGCTGAATGGGGGAGTTTCCCCTTTCTTCTTCACCATTCTCAAGTCTCTTATACTCTCCTAATCTCTGGTTACAAGAATCTCTCTCATACTCTCTTAAATCTCACTTAATCTCTCTTATTCTCCATTGCAGTCTCTTTAATTCTCACTTACTCTCTTCACTCTGTTCTCTTTCAATCCGACCACTCTCTGTTCTAAACAACACTCACACACCATAATCTGTCTATTCTCACATGGTATCAGAGCTCCAAGCTCCTGAGAATCCATAGAGCTTCCGCAAATCTATTACAGTTCATACTTCTCTTCAAAAATCTCTGTTTCTGTTCATCCTTGTATCCTCTGGTCTAAAGCTTTTCCAGGAGGGAAGAGACTCACCAGAACTCAAGATAAAGGAGGTCTTTAGTATCTGAAACTCAAAGCTTCCACAATTCAAGCATAGGCTCACCCTCATTGTTATTTCAAATCATTGGAGAGTTTCTGTCCAGCCAGCTGTTCAATCTCTTCAAGAGGAAGAAGACTACAAACTTGGCGTGTCCAGAGACTTCCCAAGGTCTATCACCCTTCCTCCTGTTCAGCCTGAAGAGATCTCTTGGAGAAAGAAGGTTTTGGAGCTGTTTGGCAAGCAATGCTCCAAACCAAGTCTGTACAAGTGTTTTTCAAGTTCTTCCCAAAGTGGAGTCTCTCACTGTGTGCCAGAAGGTGGCGCCTGGTAATCAGGAAGAAAGGAGGGGTCTTAAGCATGAGTGGTCTAAAGGGAAAGCACACACAAGGAAATGGCGTGGGGTAGAGATCCCAAACTCCAAATCTGTCAAGTTCAAGTGAACAGTGTGCCTTGGAGGTTCAAGGAACCAGCTCAGGTTCCTTGTTTGTAAGTTAACCTCCTACCTTTAATAAGAGCTTGAGTAGTTATGTCTGGTTGTGTTGAGTGGTGTGTTTGGTATCCTTGGGACAGGTTCAAGTTGCTAGAGTTGTTGAACCTAGTTTCTGTCCCATGATACTTAAATTGTGTGTGTTGCTCTGTTTCTTAAATTATTTCTAGGAGTTGTCTAGCATGGTATTGTCTAGTTCCTGTCCTAGATTAATTGTTTCTGTTTGTATTGTGCTAGGCGATTTGTTTAGCTACTGTCATTGTCTTGTTGCATTGATAAAGGTCTAGGAGAGTCTCATGGTCTTGTATTGCATTATATATATTGTTCAAGATGATTAGATGAGTTGTTTAGTCTCTGTTTATTGTCTTTAAAATTCATAAAAAGAGCCTAATTGCCTTGTTATTGATGAGTTATCATACCTGAGCAGTTAGTGATGTTAGTATGCATGGAGTTGAACTGAATGAGTTGTTTAGATTCTGTTCATTGCATATTTTCTTTCTCTTAAAACATTGGGATCAGACTTGGTGAATTATCAAGGGCTGATCCTAGTGTGTGTTGTCTGATTCTTGCTGGAGTTTGAGTGATGTTTCAGGTACACAAGAGGTGATCTCTGTCCATCATCAAACTAAGACAAAGAAGAAGGCATTGCCCACGTTTTTCAGAGCCTCCCAAGATGGATATTCCTGAACCGTGGAGATTGCCCAGTCCCAAATCCTATCTATGTGTCTGCCCATTTCCTACCCTGAAGATAGAAAGGATGTTGGAGAATTGGAGAAACTGCTCAGAAGTGACTTACCTGATGCCAAGAGGATGTACAGGAGGTGCACTCAAGAGAAAAGGCCATCACTAAGCCAAGAGTGGCCGGTGGTCAGAGGCATGGATCAAGGTGTTTAGTCCTGACCATGTAAAGATACCTTGTGAGTGGAATCAGTTGACTTAAGCGCAGGCGTAGGAGCTGTTGTGCTCCTGGTTCAAGAGACTCACAAGGAAGGCCATCACCTAAGTCATGAGGAGACTGGTGGTCCAAAGACATTGGAGCTGAAGGCAAATGGTGATCCAGTTGACTTAAGCGCAGATGTTGGTATTGTTGTGCTCCTGGAAGATGGTGAACTGGTTGGCTTAAGCGCAGATGTTGGTATTGTTGTGCTCCCAGTTCAAAACTCATTGAAGCTCACGTTCAAGCTTGTCACTATACTCAGTCAAGCTTGAGGAGGGGAATATCAGTGAGCTACCAAAAGATCCATGAAGCTTACTGTATCCAGTGTCCCATTTCCTCATAGAAGACCAGCAAGAGGTTGGCGAATTAAAAGAGGACTTAAGTGATCAGTCTGAAGAAGCTGTCACTCCTCACTGTTCTTACCAGCCAGATGCAAGGATTATTCAATCAGGGACATTCTTGGCTAAGCAATCACATGATGGTGGCAAATTATGGAGTTGCAAAGTCCCCCCTACATGTTGAAACTTCAAGAGAACAATGCAAAGGCTGGTTGAGAGAAGGAATGGCGTGGAGGATTCAAGTGCTTAGTAATCCTCACCAACATTCAACAAACTGATGCAAGGGAAGTACCTAAAACCATTATTATTCTTATGAGTGAATAGGTTTGCCCCTTGAGAATTGATACATGCAATTTTTGGATGATTGAATCAGGTACCTATTGAGCTCATGAACAAAGAAAAGCTTTGTCTCAACTCCTAAATGGAGGCAAGAAGCCAGAAGAAAGGGGGAGACAAGCTCAGGTCATAAGAAGAAGCTCAAAAGTGATTTGACGGTGAAGCAACTGGCGCCAATCCAAGTCGTTCATTGCCTCACCTCTGATCAAAAGTGGAGTTTGCAAGTGGTGGATTCACTCTTGCATTACTCAGTACCAACCGGATCAAAGAAGCTCAGTTCCAAGTGTGTGATTGAGCTTCCATAATCCGGACTGTGTCTTACCAAGTGGGGATTCAATTGGAGTCCACTCCTGACCATTCTTATAAAAAGGGAAGCACCTTAAACTCATCTCAATACATTCATGATTGTCCTTATACTTAAACTATTATTGAGTTTGATGTGATGAGTGCATTTCCTTAAGAACTGATGCACTTTTGAAATGATGTATCAGGTACCAAAATAAGCTTGAGCCTCACTGAAGATGATGATGATGATCCGGTCATGTCCTAGCCTTTTTAAGATGGCCAAAGAAGTCAGTTGAGAGGGGGAGACCCTAACCGAGTCTATGGTTCCATGAAGAGGTCAAGCCAAGTTCTAAAGAACAAGTAACTTTGCTGGGGGTTCAGAGAAGATGGTCTGGTCGTTTCCTTGCCTTCCTAAGGTGGCTTGAAGCCAGTTGAGAGGGGGAGACCCTAAACCGGCCACAAAATGATCCAGCCGGCTACTTGTGCTCAAGGATAGCAAGTTATGGTGATTCATACTTGCTATACCTATTAGGCCACGATCCAGAGCCTAAGGACTCCACCATGATGAATCTGAAGTTCCTTAGGCTCACTGGCCAATCCCTAAGCTTTGTGGAAACTCCACTCTTTTTCCCTTAGCAAGTTTTGTCCCAATGGGTTTTCTTGCTAAGGTTTTTAATGAGGGAGCTTCTTCAAGGTTCCAAGCTTGTCCAAGGATCTCCTATGGTCAAGCTTGAGGGGGAGTGTTGGAATGAAGAAGCAAGAAGCGCAAGCTGAGAAGTGAGTGCAAGAGAAGCCTTGAGAATGCACATGGAAGATCATGAAATGTGCAATGTCCGGGACTGCCTTGAATCACCCAAAAAGAAGAGATGTGCAAAATCTGTGCAAGAGAGTACGAATCATGTTGGTGCAAAGATAGGGAGGGAGTCCCTGGCGCCAAGAATCTTCTTCAGAAAGTAATGTGTGCAAATTGGCGCCTAGACATCCGGTTTGAATTCAAATCAGATCAGAAGTCACATGCAAGCTTAAGGACCAAAGAGCTGTTAGGATATGTCACTTTCTCTCATGCTGGACGTGCCATTCTCTCTCTCCAGCCAGTCTGCCCTTCTGGTTTGCCCAGGATAATATTATTTATTCATTCCCTGAAATATTCTTTGTTTATTGTCTTGTTTGTCTTGTTGTAAAGGCTTTAAAGCCACCCCATTGTAACCATTACGAAATTAAGCTGAATGGGGGAGTTTCCCCTTTCTTCTTCACCATTCTCAAGTCTCTTATACTCTCCCTAATCTCTGGTTACAAGAATCTCTCTCATACTCTCTTAAATCTCACTTAATCTCTCTTATTCTCCATTGCAGTCTCTTTAATTCTCACTTACTCTCTTCACTCTGTTCTCTTTCAATCCGACCACTCTCTGTTCTAAACAACACTCACACACCATAATCTGTCTATTCTCGCAACCGGGAGTAGGAGTGAGGGCTTCCGGAAGAGGAGGAGGTGCAGAATGCTATCCAAAGCTTATGTCAACATAGGAAAGGGTAGGAAGAGAGTTGTGGGAGAGTGTTCTTACTCAGCCTACATGGGGGAATCAGTAGAAGACAGTGGGGTGTTAAGAGAGCAGGAGAAAGGGAGTGGAGCTGATGATCGCATCACCAGGAAGGAATGGAGAGTGTTCATGGAACATGTACAAGCCTTAGCAGCAAGCAAGAAGCATGCTATACAATCCGGAGCTTCTAAACCCATGGTGATTGATTCTGGAGCAAGTCATCATATGATCAGTGATAGGAGGCTTATAAGTGAGATCAAGGCTGCAACAGGGAGTGTTAGGATAGCTAATGGTGCTATGATCCCAATAGAAGGAGTGGGAAAGCTCAGACTGTTTGAGAAGGACACGGCTGCCTTCTACATGCCTCAGTTCACTTCAAATCTATTATCTGTGAAGAAAGCTACCATTGATCTTGATTGTCAAGTAGTATTCAGACCTGATGAAGTTGAGTTTCAAGATTTGAAGACTGGGAGAGTCATTGGCAGAGGAGACAGCAAGAATCAGCTATACCACCTCGACTTGGCTAAGACCTCTAATCCCTTTGATTCTATTTGCTTGAGTAGTACTGCTGAGAAGATTGATAGTATTACTTGGCATGCTAGATTAGGACATCCTCATGCTCGTGCCATTGAATTGATAATCCCTAATATGTCATTCAATCACTTGGATTGTGAAGCATGCATATTAGGAAAGCATTGTAGGACTGTTTTCCCAACATCTAAGACTACTTATGAGCATTGCTTTGATCTAGTTCACTCGGATGTGTGGACCGCTCCATGCATGTCTAGAGACAGCCATAAATACTTTGTAACATTCATTGATGAGAAGTCTAAGTATACATGGCTCACATTGCTTCCATCTAAAGATAAGGTGCTAGAAGCGTTTATGAACTTCCAAGCATATGTATCTAATCAATACAATGCTACTGTGAAGGTACTGAGATCAGACAATGGAGGTGAATACATCAGCAATGCCTTCAAGAGTCATCTAGCCAAGCATGGGATTGTGCATCAGACCAGTTGTCCCTACACACCACAGCAGAATGGTGTAGCTGAGAGGAAGAATAGGCACTTGATGGAGGTTGCTAGGTCGATGATGTTTCATGCAAATGTCCCAAAACGTTTTTGGGGAGATGCTGTACAGACTGCTTGCTATCTCATCAACCGGATCCCAACCAAGATACTGAAGAATCTGTCTCCATTTGAGGTGCTGAATAAGAGCAAGCCTTTTATTGATCACCTACGGGTATTTGGGTGTGTATGCTATGTCATGAGTCCAGGAGAACAGAGAAACAAGCTGGAGGCAAAGAGCACTAAGGCTATGTTCATTGGATACTCTATCACTCAGAAGGGATACAAGTGCTATGATCCTGAAGCAAGGAGAGTGATGGTATCTAGAGAAGTGAAGTTTATTGAATCAAAAGGGTATTATGAAGAAAAGGAGTGGGAAAATCTGAAGGATTTGTCTCAAGCTCCATCTGATAGAGCAACAACACTGAGGGTGCTGTTGGAGAAGCTAGGGATAGGGTTATCCCAGGATCAGGAATCTGGAAGAAGAGAGTCTTCCAATCCGACTAGTGAAGCTGAAAGAACAACTCCTCTTGATCATGAGAGGGGGAATGGAACTGAATCTCATGAGCAAGTGCATAATCAAGATTCAGGCCAGCATAATCAAGAGGTGACACAGGAAGTAGAGAGTGGTGCTCAGTCTAGTGGAGATGGGCAAAGAGAGTCTAATGGCTCAGATGAGAGTGGTACTCAGTCTAGTGGAGATTGGGAAGTGGATCCTGATGGGTCAAATGAGAGTGGTGCTCAATCAAGTGAAGATGGGCAAGAGCCACAAGAAGAACAAGTTCAGGAGCTGAGGAGGAGCACAAGGGTGAAGAGAGATGCTTCCAACTGGGTAAACACGAGAGTGTACTACAATGCCCAGGCTGTGGAGCATCCTTCTCAAGCTATGTGTTCCTTTGCAGAGTTTCCAGACGAGCATATAGCCTTCACAGTAAGCTTGGATGAGAGCTATATTCCAAGGACATATGAAGAAGCTATGGCTTTAAAGGAGTGGAGAGATTCAGTTGCTGATGAGTCCGGAGCCATGATTAAGAATGAAACATGGTATGAGAGTGAGCTGCCTAAAGGGAAGAAGGCAGTGACTAGTAAATGGGTGTTCACAATCAAGTTTCATCCTGATGGAAGAATAGAGAGGCGCAAGTCTAGGTTGGTGGCAAGAGGATTTACTCAGACATATGGTGAGGACTATGTTGAGACCTTTGCTCCTGTGGCTAAACTTCATACTATCAGGATTGTATTATCTTTAGCTGTGAATCTTGAGTGGGATTTGTGGCAAATGGATGTGAAGAATGCATTCCTTCAAGGAGAGTTGGAAGATGAAGTATACATGCATCCACCACCAGGTCTTGAACATCTAGTAAAGAAGGGTAATGTGTTGAGGTTGAGGAAAGCTATCTATGGTCTCAAGCAGTCTCCAAGGGCGTGGTACAACAAGTTGAGTACTACACTGAATGGGAGAGGGTTCAGAAAGTCAGAATTGGATCACACTCTCTTTACCCTAATCACCTCATCTGGTATTGTGGTATTACTTGTGTATGTGGATGATATCATCATCACAGGCAGTGATAAGGAAGGCATCAAGGCTACAAAGGAGTATCTCAAGGCAAGCTTTGAGATTAAAGACTTGGGGGAAATGAAGTATTTTCTTGGGATTGAGATATGCAGATCAAAGGAAGGATTGTTCATGTCTCAAAGGAAGTATGTGATTGATCTATTGAAGGGAGCAGATGCCTATGGAGGAAAGACAGCCAAGATGCCAATGGAGGATGGGTACAAGGTTCCACGTGAGGGGGAGATTGAGGATAGCAAGCCATTCCATGATCCTAAGCTGTATAGGAAGCTAGTGGGGAAGTTGATTTATCTTACCATTACTAGACCTGATGTATGCTTTGCGGTGAATCAAGTCAGTCAACACATGCAAGTTCCTAAGGAGCACCACTGGCGGATGGTGGAAAGGATCTTGATGTATCTGAATGGAACTACTGGTCTTGGAGTATGGATGGGATGTAACAAGAGTACTGAGGTTGTAGGCTACTGTGATGCGGATTGGGCTGGTGATAGAGCAGATAGAAGATCAACCACAGGCTATTGTACATTCATTGGTGGTAACTTGGTCACTTGGAAGAGTAAGAAGCAGAAGGTAGTGTCTTGTTCCAGTGCTGAGGCCGAGTATAGAGCAATGCTGAAGCTTACAAATGAGCTAGTGTGGATAAAAGGGATTTTGAAGCATCTGGAGATTATTCAAGCAACGCCAATGACAATGCATTGTGATAATCAAGCAGCTATCCACATTGCATCTAACTCTGTGTTCCATGAGAGAACAAAGCACATTGAGGTTGATTGTCACAAGGTGAGGCAGATGATGATTCTTGGGGTGATTCTACCTTGTTATACTCGGAGTGAGGATCAGTTAGCAGATGTGTTCACAAAGGCAGCAAGGCAAAAGACAATGGAGTCCATACACATCAGGTTAGGACTCATTGATCTCTCGCCTAAGGGCTAGTCTATACACTCTCCTGATCATGTGATCTCTACTCTTTTTCCTCATTAAGGTTTTGTCCCAATGGGTTTTCCTTAATGAGGTTTTAATGAGGGAGATCTCATGGTCCTTCCAAGCTTGACTTGTTCCACATGGTCAAGCTTGAGGGGGAGTGTTGAGATGAGAGAATAAATGGTTGATATATTGAGAGAGGAAGAGAGTTGGAGTAGACAGTAACTTTGGAGTTTTACTGTGGTAACTTTAGTTTAACCACAGTAACAACTTGGGAAGTTATCTGATGGCATGAGAAGGTAACTTAGTGAAGGGAAGAGAGTAAACTCGACCAAAGAGGATAAGGAAGGATAAGGGAGCCTTTGACAGCCTGTATGATGCTGGAAAGGAGAGGATGCTTTTCTACTAGTGCAAGCATGTGAGAAAGCACAGCCAAGTGATTCAAAAGGAGTTCTGATGAGATCCTAGGATGATGCTCTGGAACAGATGGGATAATCCTTGCAGAAACGAATCAAAAGACTCAAGCTTCTCAAGGTATGTGGATCGAATGGTGACACAAGAGGCTGCGGAAAGGCTTCTTGATACTCCTAGGCTTAGATCGGATATGACACACCTCTCTAAAGCCCTTGGGCGTTGGATATTACACACCAACAGACTGGATATTACACACCAGACACTCACTCACGACAAGAGAGAAAAGAACCAAAAGGTTTTGATAAAAGATTGCATAATGATAAAAGAAGATGGCTACAAGCTTATATAGAGAAGGCTGGAACAGGCTCCACTTCTCGAATTCATTAAAGGGAACAGGCTCCCTTGGTAATCTAAAAACAAGACTAAGACTTATTCAAATTTTAAAAGAGTTTCGAAATTTAAAAACATGAAATAAAAATCATAGTCTAAATATAACATAAGATAGATATGCATCCGAGATGCACCCATGATACATCATCTAGGAGATATGTAAGTGAACTTGATGCCTCATTAAAAACCTTGATTGGAAAACCCAGTGGGACAAAACCAATCAAGGGAAAAAGAGTACACACAAGCTACTTGCCTAGATGATGATCAGCTTGAGTGTAGAGTAGCTTGAATGTAGATCGAGTTGTCTTTGATGATAGAAGCTTTATTTCGGCTCAGACATTCTTCAAGTGTAGGTTCGTCAACAGCTACAAGCTCTCCATGATCAGGTTCATGATTCCATTCCTTGGTGCTTTCCATGATCATATCATCCCCTCCCACTTCAAAAAGATTTGTCCTCAAATCTGTGTTACCTACAATAGAAGGGACCAAGTCAGTAACATGAGAGTTTATAATCAGATTACACTTACCTTGCAAGCCTCTTTGATAGGCATTGTCGTTGACTGGTTCTATTAGGTAGAAGGGACTGATCCATTTATCTTTTCTCACTCCTGAGGCATTACTTAAACCTGATACATTGAAACAAGACAAGTTAACACAAGCAAAATCATCATAGAGTAAGAGTCTTATCCCAAAGTTGTCTTTTCTCGGTTTTGGCTTGTATGCTGCATCTGGAGGTGCTTCTTTGATGAGGATGAAGTAATTGTCGTCCTGATGTCTCTCCTGGCTTAGATCAGGCGGCTTGAAACGTTTGTCTTCCTCACGCTTGTTCTTTCTTTTTGCATGCTTCAAAGCTTTCATATAATCTGCACATGACTCTTTTGGCAAAAACAAGTGCATCATATCGGTGTAATCAATAAAAGAACTCTTGAAAACATGATTAGTTACCTTACCATGCTCACCTGGTCGCCATAGATAGGATTGAGATGTTCTGAACTCAGAAAAGTTCAGACAAAGTAAACACAGAATCACCCGTCTTGTAGAACCCATAACTCTTTTATTTGAGAAGCTTTGGTCATGATTCCAGTTCGACGTGAGACCCTGATGAGTGTAGTTTCCATTGCAGTTGAGTTTGTTGCTTAATTCCTTCTGGTTGCTGAGATATGATCCTCGGACTGCTCCTATGTCAAAGTTGGCGGCTAGACAGCTTCCAAGATTTGATTGTTGCATCTCCAACTTAGCCAAGTATCCATTCTTGATACTCTGATCATTACTATAGCCTCTCTTTTCGAAAATTCTAGCACTCAAAACTGTTTGTCCTGTTCCAATAGAAAGCAAATCAGGTTTCATGCGTTTCTTTGAGTCTAGATAATTACCTCGGGTTTGTTTATTTGAAGTTTGATGTAGACTGAGTCCATCTGGTGGTTTCTCCTTGATTTGGGAAGAAAACATGAATCCTCCTCCTGCTCCAGTAATCACTTCACCATTTTCTTTAGTGAAATCTCCATTTCCACTCTTGGTTTGACAGTCTCTGAAATGGTATTGAAGCTTCTGCAAATCTGGTGGCTTCCACACCTTGACACGATCAAGAAGCAAGGCATTTTGATCAGGTTCCAACTCCTTATTACCCAAGCTGGTTCTAGCACGAGCAGAGCACTCTCCAAGGATGATAAGTGTGCTGTCATATGCTCCAGGTTTCCACAAGTAGATCTGTAACCTTCCAGTCCAATCTGATATAAGCAGCTCACAGAATTTGGCTAAACCGATATGTTTTGCGGAATTGACAATATCTTGATGATCAGGTGGCCATTTGCTGCGTTTTCCGGTTTGTTGGATCCAGGAAAGAGTGGGTAACATTCTCCAATTGGTTTCGTAGTGAAACTCTTGCTGAGCTGAGACGTGCATCCCTTTAGCTTCAGAGGGTAAAAGATCACCAAAAACAATTGTTGTTGCTGCCGATTTCTTCTCAATCACTAAGGGATTGTTTCTGTGATTCCACAACTCTCCTCCAGGCTCAAATACAACATGTTCCATGCCCAGTTCGTGTCTTGAAAGCTCTACTGCTCTGGTCTTGTTCCAGACAAAGGGATTGAACAGAAAAATACCCAAGAATGTCTTTTGGAAATCACACGGGTCAAAGACAATCAGTTGTCTCTTTTTACAAGCTGTCTGTGGTTCCCTGGGTGTCTCTTCTGGTACTATGGCTTGTTTGAAAGGAACCATGACGTTCTGAACAGGCTGCTCATCTTTCTGAATGGCAGCTGATGATTCTTTGGCTTGATCTCCTTGAATAGATGTAGCTGATACCGGCTCTACTCCACTGTCTGATTTTGATTCCATGGGTGCCTCCTCTTCTATTACATCCTGTTTGAAGAGAATCAGGTCGTCCTTGATGGGTTGATCATCCTTCTGAATGGTGATTGTTGGAATCTCGGTTTGATCTTCTTGAACTAGTGCAGCCAAGTCTGATTGTGCAACTGAGTCTGGTTCTGCATCTTTGAGTTCTGAGACAGTTGAGGAAGGCGCTTGGTTCTGTACTTCTAAGGATGGAGATATAGTCTTGGACTGTTTAAGTTGTTTCTCCACATCCATAATCACTTGAGACAGCTTCTTTATGTCCTCCTCACAGAACCAGCTCGTTGTCTTGCTAGGTAAACCAATAACACCGGTTGATCTTGATCTGATCCTGCCTTGTTGTTCCTGGACTGAGTTTGCAGAGCATAGCTTTGTTTCAGACTGTTTTCGAAGCACTTCCTTGTGGTACTGTCTTGGAACATACTTATGACGCATCAAAGCCCTTAATTTAAGCCAGGTTGCAATAGGTTCTTTTCCATAGTGTCTCCTAGACGACACCAGTTGCTTCCACCAGCTTGAAGCATAACCACAAAACTCAGCAGTGGCTAATTGAACCTTCTTTACTTCAGCATAGCTTTGATAGTCGAAAATCAACTCCATCTTCTCTTCCCATTCCACATATGCAGCAGGATCAGCCTTGCCATGAAAAGAAGGAATTTGATATTTCAATCCAGCATGCTTCCGGTTTCTGTCAATCTGATCAAACTCCTTTTTCTTGTACTCATCTCTGGATGATCTGCCTTTCCTTTGCTGATGTAGGTCTTGTCTGAATTTTCTCAACTGATCTTTGCAGGCTTTATCCAGACTGGCTGTGAATTCTTCAAGAAAAAGCTTTTCTTTCTTACTGAGTTCTCCTTTTTGATCTCCTGCCATGGTACCTGAGACAAGAGAAAAAAATTAAGCCAGTAAGTAGTTCTAACAAAACAGATCACAATTAGGATTTAGACAACAATCAGAACAGATCAAATCGAGAATAAAAATTCAAACACAATCAGGTTGATAATCAGAACAAGTTTGATAATCAGAAACAATTCACCAACGCAATATGATCGATCAATCTTAAACAGAGACAGATTAAATTCGAAATCTAATCAACCAAACAAGATAGATTATATTCAAAGCAATAAGAACAGATCAGAATCACACAAATCCAAAGCAGAAACAGATCAAGCAAATCGATTACTTCTGCAACAAGAATGTGAAAAGTTTTTATCAGAAACGAGATCAACAAGCTTGAATCTTATTAAAACTCAACAACACAATCATAGATCAATCAAAACTAGTGAGAATAAGAATAGATCGACAGGTTTTTAGCAAAAACAAACGGATTTATCAGATTTAAACGCCAAGAACACAGATCAGATCAAACTCGACAGAATATGAACAGATCAAATTGAAATCAGATAGAAATCAACACACTTCCCTTCCAGAGTTGCTCTGATACCACTTGATGAGATCCTAGGATGATGCTCTGGAACAGATGGGATAATCCTTGCAGAAACGAATCAAAAGACTCAAGCTTCTCAAGGTATGTGGATCGAATGGTGACACAAGAGGCTGCGGAAAGGCTTCTTGATACTCCTAGGCTTAGATCGGATATGACACACCTCTCTAAAGCCCTTGGGCGTTGGATATTACACACCAACAGACTGGATATTACACACCAGACACTCACTCACGACAAGAGAGAAAAGAACCAAAAGGTTTTGATAAAAGATTGCATAATGATAAAAGAAGATGGCTACAAGCTTATATAGAGAAGGCTGGAACAGGCTCCACTTCTCGAATTCATTAAAGGGAACAGGCTCCCTTGGTAATCTAAAAACAAGACTAAGACTTATTCAAATTTTAAAAGAGTTTCGAAATTTAAAAACATGAAATAAAAATCATAGTCTAAATATAACATAAGATAGATATGCATCCGAGATGCACCCATGATACATCATCTAGGAGATATGTAAGTGAACTTGATGCCTCATTAAAAACCTTGATTGGAAAACCCAGTGGGACAAAACCAATCAAGGGAAAAAGAGTACACACAAGCTACTTGCCTAGATGATGATCAGCTTGAGTGTAGAGTAGCTTGAATGTAGATCGAGTTGTCTTTGATGATAGAAGCTTTATTTCGGCTCAGACATTCTTCAAGTGTAGGTTCGTCAACAGCTACAAGCTCTCCATGATCAGGTTCATGATTCCATTCCTTGGTGCTTTCCATGATCATATCAAGTTCCAGCCTTGAGGATTATACATTTCGAAATCCCTTGTTGTCTCTCATTAAAATCTCCTCTAATCAGTTCTAGTTTAATAGTTCTCTCTCTCAAACTGAATCCTTTGTTCTATTTTCTATCTCTTAATAAATCTCTTCGTCGTTTAAATCACTTTTAAAATTCTAGTGTTGGAAATGACCAGTTATCCCACTTTAATCAGGTGATTCCAGTTTCCCAGTTTGGGAATAGGACAGCTTCTTCGTCGTTCCAATCAAACCAGGATGAATCACTTTGTAAGAAGCTTGATTTGGATACATAAAGTGTTGGAGAATCACCAGGAAGTTGAATAAATCTCATAGGAGTTGGGATGAAGAAGTTATCCCACTTTCTAATCAGGTGATTCCAGTTTCCCAGTTTGGGAATAGGACAGCTTCTTCGTCGTTCCAATCAAACCAGGATGAATCACTTTGTAAGAAGCTTGATTTGGATACATAAAGTGTTGGAGAATCACCAGGAAGTTGAATAAATCTCATAGGAGTTGGGATGAAGAAGTTATCCCACTTTCTAATCAGGTGATTCCAGTTTCCCAGTTTGGGAATAGGACAGCTTCTTCGTCGTTCCAATCAAACCAGGATGAATCACTTTGTAAGAAGCTTGATTTGGATACATAAAGTGTTGGAGAATCACCAGGAAGTTGAATAAATCTCATAGGAGTTGGGATGAAGAAGTTATCCCACTTTCTAATCAGGTGATTCCAGTTTCCCAGTTTGGGAATAGGACAGCTTCTTCGTCGTTCCAATCAAACCAGGATGAATCACTTTGTAAGAAGCTTGATTTGGATACATAAAATGGTGGAGAAACACCAGGAAGTTGAATAAATCTCATAGGAGTTGGGATGAAGAAGTTATCCCACTTTCTAATCAGGTGATTCCAGTTTCCCAGTTTGGGAATAGGACAGCTTCTTCGTCGTTCCAATCAAACCAGGATGAATCACTTTGTAAGAAGCTTGATTTGGATACATAAAGGTTGGAGAATCACCAGGAAGTTGAATAAATCTCATAGGAGTTGGGATGAAGAAGTTATCCCACTTTCTAATCAGGTGATTCCAGTTTCCCAGTTTGGGAATAGGACAGCTTCTTCGTCGTTCCAATCAAACCAGGATGAATCACTTTGTAAGAAGCTTGATTTGGATACATAAAGTGTTGGAGAATCACCAGGAAGTTGAATAAATCTCATAGAGTTGGGATGAAGAAGTTATCCCACTTTCTAATCAGGTGATTCCAGTTTCCCAGTTTGGGAATAGGACAGCTTCTTCGTCGTTCCAATCAAACCAGGATGAATCACTTTGTAAGAAGCTTGATTTGGATACATAAAGTGTTGGAGAATCACCAGGAAGTTGAATAAATCTCATAGGAGTTGGGATGAAGAAGTTATCCCACTTTCTAATCAGGTGATTCCAGTTTCCCAGTTTGGGAATAGGACAGCTTCTTCGTCGTTCCAATCAAACCAGGATGAATCACTTTGTAAGAAGCTTGATTTGGATACATAAAGTGTTGGAGAATCACCAGGAAGTTGAATAAATCTCATAGGAGTTGGGATGAAGAAGTTATCCCACTTTCTAATCAGGTGATTCCAGTTTCCCAGTTTGGGAATAGGACAGCTTCTTCGTCGTTCCAATCAAACCAGGATGAATCACTTTGTAAGAAGCTTGATTTGGATACATAAAGTGGTGGAGAATCACCAGGAAGTTGAATAAATCTCATAGGAGTTGGGATGAAGAAGTTATCCCACTTTCTAATCAGGTGATTCCAGTTTCCCAGTTTGGGAATAGGACAGCTTCTTCGTCGTTCCAATCAAACCAGGATGAATCACTTTGTAAGAAGCTTGATTTGGATACATAAAGTGGTGGAGAAACACCAGGAAGTTGAATAAATCTCATAGGAGTTGGGATGAAGAAGTTATCCCACTTTCTAATCAGGTGATTCCAGTTTCCCAGTTTGGGAATAGGACAGCTTCTTCGTCGTTCCAATCAAACCAGGATGAATCACTTTGTAAGAAGCTTGATTTGGATACATAAAGTGTTGGAGAATCACCAGGAAGTTGAATAAATCTCATAGGAGTTGGGATGAAGAAGTTATCCCACTTTCTAATCAGGTGATTCCAGTTTCCCAGTTTGGGAATAGGACAGCTTCTTCGTCGTTCCAATCAAACCAGGATGAATCACTTTGTAAGAAGCTTGATTTGGATACATAAAGTGTTGGAGAATCACCAGGAAGTTGAATAAATCTCATAGGAGTTGGGATGAAGAAGTTATCCCACTTTCTAATCAGGTGATTCCAGTTTCCCAGTTTGGGAATAGGACAGCTTCTTCGTCGTTCCAATCAAACCAGGATGAATCACTTTGTAAGAAGCTTGATTTGGATACATAAAGTGTTGGAGAATCACCAGGAAGTTGAATAAATCTCATAGGAGTTGGGATGAAGAAGTTATCCCACTTTCAAATCAGGTGATTCCAGTTTCCCAGTTTGGGAATAGGACAGCTTCTTCGTCGTTCCAATCAAACCAGGATGAATCACTTTGTAAGAAGCTTGATTTGGATACATAAAGTGTTGGAGAATCACCAGGAAGTTGAATAAATCTCATAGGAGTTGGGATGAAGAAGTTATCCCACTTTCTAATCAGGTGATTCCAGTTTCCAGTTTGGGAATAGGACAGCTTCTTCGTCGTTCCAATCAAACCAGGATGAATCACTTTGTAAGAAGCTTGATTTGGATACATAAAGTGTTGGAGAATCACCAGGAAGTTGAATAAATCTCATAGGAGTTGGGATGAAGAAGTTATCCCACTTTCTAATCAGGTGATTCCAGTTTCCCAGTTTGGGAATAGGACAGCTTCTTCGTCGTTCCAATCAAACCAGGATGAATCACTTTGTAAGAAGCTTGATTTGGATACATAAAGTGTTGGAGAATCACCAGGAAGTTGAATAAATCTCATAGGAGTTGGGATGAAGAAGTTATCCCACTTTCTAATCAGGTGATTCCAGTTTCCCAGTTTGGGAATAGGACAGCTTCTTCGTCGTTCCAATCAAACCAGGATGAATCACTTTGTAAGAAGCTTGATTTGGATACATAAAGTGTTGGAGAATCACCAGGAAGTTGAATAAATCTCATAGGAGTTGGGATGAAGAAGTTATCCCACTTTCTAATCAGGTGATTCCAGTTTCCCAGTTTGGGAATAGGACAGCTTCTTCGTCGTTCCAATCAAACCAGGATGAATCACTTTGTAAGAAGCTTGATTTGGATACATAAAGTGGTGGAGAATCACCAGGAAGTTGAATAAATCTCATAGGAGTTGGGATGAAGAAGTTATCCCACTTTCTAATCAGGTGATTCCAGTTTCCCAGTTTGGGAATAGGACAGCTTCTTCGTCGTTCCAATCAAACCAGGATGAATCACTTTGTAAGAAGCTTGATTTGGATACATAAAGTGGTGGAGAATCACCAGGAAGTTGAATAAATCTCATAGGAGTTGGGATGAAGAAGTTATCCCACTTTCTAATCAGGTGATTCCAGTTTCCCAGTTTGGGAATAGGACAGCTTCTTCGTCGTTCCAATCAAACCAGGATGAATCACTTTGTAAGAAGCTTGATTTGGATACATAAAGTGTTGGAGAATCACCAGGAAGTTGAATAAATCTCATAGGAGTTGGGATGAAGAAGTTATCCCACTTTCTAATCAGGTGATTCCAGTTTCCCAGTTTGGGAATAGGACAGCTTCTTCGTCGTTCCAATCAAACCAGGATGAATCACTTTGTAAGAAGCTTGATTTGGATACATAAAGTGTTGGAGAATCACCAGGAAGTTGAATAAATCTCATAGGAGTTGGGATGAAGAAGTTATCCCACTTTCTAATCAGGTGATTCCAGTTTCCCAGTTTGGGAATAGGACAGCTTCTTCGTCGTTCCAATCAAACCAGGATGAATCACTTTGTAAGAAGCTTGATTTGGATACATAAAGTGTTGGAGAATCACCAGGAAGTTGAATAAATCTCATAGGAGTTGGGATGAAGAAGTTATCCCACTTTCTAATCAGGTGATTCCAGTTTCCCAGTTTGGGAATAGGACAGCTTCTTCGTCGTTCCAATCAAACCAGGATGAATCACTTTGTAAGAAGCTTGATTTGGATACATAAAGTGTTGGAGAATCACCAGGAAGTTGAATAAATCTCATAGGAGTTGGGATGAAGAAGTTATCCCACTTTCTAATCAGGTGATTCCAGTTTCCCAGTTTGGGAATAGGACAGCTTCTTCGTCGTTCCAATCAAACCAGGATGAATCACTTTGTAAGAAGCTTGATTTGGATACATAAAGTGTTGGAGAATCACCAGGAAGTTGAATAAATCTCATAGGAGTTGGGATGAAGAAGTTATCCCACTTTCTAATCAGGTGATTCCAGTTTCCCAGTTTGGGAATAGGACAGCTTCTTCGTCGTTCCAATCAAACCAGGATGAATCACTTTGTAAGAAGCTTGATTTGGATACATAAAGTGTTGGAGAATCACCAGGAAGTTGAATAAATCTCATAGGAGTTGGGATGAAGAAGTTATCCCACTTTCTAATCAGGTGATTCCAGTTTCCCAGTTTGGGAATAGGACAGCTTCTTCGTCGTTCCAATCAAACCAGGATGAATCACTTTGTAAGAAGCTTGATTTGGATACATAAAGTGTTGGAGAATCACCAGGAAGTTGAATAAATCTCATAGGAGTTGGGATGAAGAAGTTATCCCACTTTCTAATCAGGTGATTCCAGTTTCCCAGTTTGGGAATAGGACAGCTTCTTCGTCGTTCCAATCAAACCAGGATGAATCACTTTGTAAGAAGCTTGATTTGGATACATAAAGTGGTGGAGAATCACCAGGAAGTTGAATAAATCTCATAGGAGTTGGGATGAAGAAGTTATCCCACTTTCTAATCAGGTGATTCCAGTTTCCCAGTTTGGGAATAGGACAGCTTCTTCGTCGTTCCAATCAAACCAGGATGAATCACTTTGTAAGAAGCTTGATTTGGATACATAAAGTGTTGGAGAATCACCAGGAAGTTGAATAAATCTCATAGGAGTTGGGATGAAGAAGTTATCCCACTTTCTAATCAGGTGATTCCAGTTTCCCAGTTTGGGAATAGGACAGCTTCTTCGTCGTTCCAATCAAACCAGGATGAATCACTTTGTAAGAAGCTTGATTTGGATACATAAAGTGTTGGAGAATCACCAGGAAGTTGAATAAATCTCATAGGAGTTGGGATGAAGAAGTTATCCCACTTTCTAATCAGGTGATTCCAGTTTCCCAGTTTGGGAATAGGACAGCTTCTTCGTCGTTCCAATCAAACCAGGATGAATCACTTTGTAAGAAGCTTGATTTGGATACATAAAGTGTTGGAGAATCACCAGGAAGTTGAATAAATCTCATAGGAGTTGGGATGAAGAAGTTATCCCACTTTCTAATCAGGTGATTCCAGTTTCCCAGTTTGGGAATAGGACAGCTTCTTCGTCGTTCCAATCAAACCAGGATGAATCACTTTGTAAGAAGCTTGATTTGGATACATAAAGTGTTGGAGAATCACCAGGAAGTTGAATAAATCTCATAGGAGTTGGGATGAAGAAGTTATCCCACTTTCTAATCAGGTGATTCCAGTTTCCCAGTTTGGGAATAGGACAGCTTCTTCGTCGTTCCAATCAAACCAGGATGAATCACTTTGTAAGAAGCTTGATTTGGATACATAAAGTGTTGGAGAATCACCAGGAAGTTGAATAAATCTCATAGGAGTTGGGATGAAGAAGTTATCCCACTTTCTAATCAGGTGATTCCAGTTTCCCAGTTTGGGAATAGGACAGCTTCTTCGTCGTTCCAATCAAACCAGGATGAATCACTTTGTAAGAAGCTTGATTTGGATACATAAAGTGTTGGAGAATCACCAGGAAGTTGAATAAATCTCATAGGAGTTGGGATGAAGAAGTTATCCCACTTTCTAATCAGGTGATTCCAGTTTCCCAGTTTGGGAATAGGACAGCTTCTTCGTCGTTCCAATCAAACCAGGATGAATCACTTTGTAAGAAGCTTGATTTGGATACATAAAGTGTTGGAGAATCACCAGGAAGTTGAATAAATCTCATAGGAGTTGGGATGAAGAAGTTATCCCACTTTCTAATCAGGTGATTCCAGTTTCCCAGTTTGGGAATAGGACAGCTTCTTCGTCGTTCCAATCAAACCAGGATGAATCACTTTGTAAGAAGCTTGATTTGGATACATAAAGTGTTGGAGAATCACCAGGAAGTTGAATAAATCTCATAGGAGTTGGGATGAAGAAGTTATCCCACTTTCTAATCAGGTGATTCCAGTTTCCCAGTTTGGGAATAGGACAGCTTCTTCGTCGTTCCAATCAAACCAGGATGAATCACTTTGTAAGAAGCTTGATTTGGATACATAAAGTGTTGGAGAATCACCAGGAAGTTGAATAAATCTCATAGGAGTTGGGATGAAGAAGTTATCCCACTTTCTAATCAGGTGATTCCAGTTTCCCAGTTTGGGAATAGGACAGCTTCTTCGTCGTTCCAATCAAACCAGGATGAATCACTTTGTAAGAAGCTTGATTTGGATACATAAAGTGTTGGAGAATCACCAGGAAGTTGAATAAATCTCATAGGAGTTGGGATGAAGAAGTTATCCCACTTTCTAATCAGGTGATTCCAGTTTCCCAGTTTGGGAATAGGACAGCTTCTTCGTCGTTCCAATCAAACCAGGATGAATCACTTTGTAAGAAGCTTGATTTGGATACATAAAGTGTTGGAGAATCACCAGGAAGTTGAATAAATCTCATAGGAGTTGGGATGAAGAAGTTATCCCACTTTCTAATCAGGTGATTCCAGTTTCCCAGTTTGGGAATAGGACAGCTTCTTCGTCGTTCCAATCAAACCAGGATGAATCACTTTGTAAGAAGCTTGATTTGGATACATAAAGTGTTGGAGAATCACCAGGAAGTTGAATAAATCTCATAGGAGTTGGGATGAAGAAGTTATCCCACTTTCTAATCAGGTGATTCCAGTTTCCCAGTTTGGGAATAGGACAGCTTCTTCGTCGTTCCAATCAAACCAGGATGAATCACTTTGTAAGAAGCTTGATTTGGATACATAAAGTGTTGGAGAATCACCAGGAAGTTGAATAAATCTCATAGGAGTTGGGATGAAGAAGTTATCCCACTTTCTAATCAGGTGATTCCAGTTTCCCAGTTTGGGAATAGGACAGCTTCTTCGTCGTTCCAA
Organism: Brassica napus; assembly: GCF_020379485.1. Lineage (NCBI taxonomy): Eukaryota > Viridiplantae > Streptophyta > Magnoliopsida > Brassicales > Brassicaceae > Brassica > Brassica napus. The sequence continues at coordinate 22,137 of NW_026016602.1, read as the reverse complement.
TCAAACCAGGATGAATCACTTTGTAAGAAGCTTGATTTGGATACATAAAGTGTTGGAGAATCACCAGGAAGTTGAATAAATCTCATAGGAGTTGGGATGAAGAAGTTATCCCACTTTCTAATCAGGTGATTCCAGTTTCCCAGTTTGGGAATAGGACAGCTTCTTCGTCGTTCCAATCAAACCAGGATGAATCACTTTGTAAGAAGCTTGATTTGGATACATAAAGTGTTGGAGAATCACCAGGAAGTTGAATAAATCTCATAGGAGTTGGGATGAAGAAGTTATCCCACTTTCTAATCAGGTGATTCCAGTTTCCCAGTTTGGGAATAGGACAGCTTCTTCGTCGTTCCAATCAAACCAGGATGAATCACTTTGTAAGAAGCTTGATTTGGATACATAAAGTGTTGGAGAATCACCAGGAAGTTGAATAAATCTCATAGGAGTTGGGATGAAGAAGTTATCCCACTTTCTAATCAGGTGATTCCAGTTTCCCAGTTTGGGAATAGGACAGCTTCTTCGTCGTTCCAATCAAACCAGGATGAATCACTTTGTAAGAAGCTTGATTTGGATACATAAAGTGTTGGAGAATCACCAGGAAGTTGAATAAATCTCATAGGAGTTGGGATGAAGAAGTTATCCCACTTTCTAATCAGGTGATTCCAGTTTCCCAGTTTGGGAATAGGACAGCTTCTTCGTCGTTCCAATCAAACCAGGATGAATCACTTTGTAAGAAGCTTGATTTGGATACATAAAGTGTTGGAGAATCACCAGGAAGTTGAATAAATCTCATAGGAGTTGGGATGAAGAAGTTATCCCACTTTCTAATCAGGTGATTCCAGTTTCCCAGTTTGGGAATAGGACAGCTTCTTCGTCGTTCCAATCAAACCAGGATGAATCACTTTGTAAGAAGCTTGATTTGGATACATAAAGTGTTGGAGAATCACCAGGAAGTTGAATAAATCTCATAGGAGTTGGGATGAAGAAGTTATCCCACTTTCTAATCAGGTGATTCCAGTTTCCCAGTTTGGGAATAGGACAGCTTCTTCGTCGTTCCAATCAAACCAGGATGAATCACTTTGTAAGAAGCTTGATTTGGATACATAAAGTGTTGGAGAATCACCAGGAAGTTGAATAAATCTCATAGGAGTTGGGATGAAGAAGTTATCCCACTTTCTAATCAGGTGATTCCAGTTTCCCAGTTTGGGAATAGGACAGCTTCTTCGTCGTTCCAATCAAACCAGGATGAATCACTTTGTAAGAAGCTTGATTTGGATACATAAAGTGTTGGAGAATCACCAGGAAGTTGAATAAATCTCATAGGAGTTGGGATGAAGAAGTTATCCCACTTTCTAATCAGGTGATTCCAGTTTCCCAGTTTGGGAATAGGACAGCTTCTTCGTCGTTCCAATCAAACCAGGATGAATCACTTTGTAAGAAGCTTGATTTGGATACATAAAGTGTTGGAGAATCACCAGGAAGTTGAATAAATCTCATAGGAGTTGGGATGAAGAAGTTATCCCACTTTCTAATCAGGTGATTCCAGTTTCCCAGTTTGGGAATAGGACAGCTTCTTCGTCGTTCCAATCAAACCAGGATGAATCACTTTGTAAGAAGCTTGATTTGGATACATAAAGTGTTGGAGAATCACCAGGAAGTTGAATAAATCTCATAGGAGTTGGGATGAAGAAGTTATCCCACTTTCTAATCAGGTGATTCCAGTTTCCCAGTTTGGGAATAGGACAGCTTCTTCGTCGTTCCAATCAAACCAGGATGAATCACTTTGTAAGAAGCTTGATTTGGATACATAAAGTGTTGGAGAATCACCAGGAAGTTGAATAAATCTCATAGGAGTTGGGATGAAGAAGTTATCCCACTTTCTAATCAGGTGATTCCAGTTTCCCAGTTTGGGAATAGGACAGCTTCTTCGTCGTTCCAATCAAACCAGGATGAATCACTTTGTAAGAAGCTTGATTTGGATACATAAAGTGTTGGAGAATCACCAGGAAGTTGAATAAATCTCATAGGAGTTGGGATGAAGAAGTTATCCCACTTTCTAATCAGGTGATTCCAGTTTCCCAGTTTGGGAATAGGACAGCTTCTTCGTCGTTCCAATCAAACCAGGATGAATCACTTTGTAAGAAGCTTGATTTGGATACATAAAGTGTTGGAGAATCACCAGGAAGTTGAATAAATCTCATAGGAGTTGGGATGAAGAAGTTATCCCACTTTCTAATCAGGTGATTCCAGTTTCCCAGTTTGGGAATAGGACAGCTTCTTCGTCGTTCCAATCAAACCAGGATGAATCACTTTGTAAGAAGCTTGATTTGGATACATAAAGTGTTGGAGAATCACCAGGAAGTTGAATAAATCTCATAGGAGTTGGGATGAAGAAGTTATCCCACTTTCTAATCAGGTGATTCCAGTTTCCCAGTTTGGGAATAGGACAGCTTCTTCGTCGTTCCAATCAAACCAGGATGAATCACTTTGTAAGAAGCTTGATTTGGATACATAAAGTGTTGGAGAATCACCAGGAAGTTGAATAAATCTCATAGGAGTTGGGATGAAGAAGTTATCCCACTTTCTAATCAGGTGATTCCAGTTTCCCAGTTTGGGAATAGGACAGCTTCTTCGTCGTTCCAATCAAACCAGGATGAATCACTTTGTAAGAAGCTTGATTTGGATACATAAAGTGTTGGAGAATCACCAGGAAGTTGAATAAATCTCATAGGAGTTGGGATGAAGAAGTTATCCCACTTTCTAATCAGGTGATTCCAGTTTCCCAGTTTGGGAATAGGACAGCTTCTTCGTCGTTCCAATCAAACCAGGATGAATCACTTTGTAAGAAGCTTGATTTGGATACATAAAGTGTTGGAGAATCACCAGGAAGTTGAATAAATCTCATAGGAGTTGGGATGAAGAAGTTATCCCACTTTCTAATCAGGTGATTCCAGTTTCCCAGTTTGGGAATAGGACAGCTTCTTCGTCGTTCCAATCAAACCAGGATGAATCACTTTGTAAGAAGCTTGATTTGGATACATAAAGTGTTGGAGAATCACCAGGAAGTTGAATAAATCTCATAGGAGTTGGGATGAAGAAGTTATCCCACTTTCTAATCAGGTGATTCCAGTTTCCCAGTTTGGGAATAGGACAGCTTCTTCGTCGTTCCAATCAAACCAGGATGAATCACTTTGTAAGAAGCTTGATTTGGATACATAAAGTGTTGGAGAATCACCAGGAAGTTGAATAAATCTCATAGGAGTTGGGATGAAGAAGTTATCCCACTTTCTAATCAGGTGATTCCAGTTTCCCAGTTTGGGAATAGGACAGCTTCTTCGTCGTTCCAATCAAACCAGGATGAATCACTTTGTAAGAAGCTTGATTTGGATACATAAAGTGTTGGAGAATCACCAGGAAGTTGAATAAATCTCATAGGAGTTGGGATGAAGAAGTTATCCCACTTTCTAATCAGGTGATTCCAGTTTCCCAGTTTGGGAATAGGACAGCTTCTTCGTCGTTCCAATCAAACCAGGATGAATCACTTTGTAAGAAGCTTGATTTGGATACATAAAGTGTTGGAGAATCACCAGGAAGTTGAATAAATCTCATAGGAGTTGGGATGAAGAAGTTATCCCACTTTCTAATCAGGTGATTCCAGTTTCCCAGTTTGGGAATAGGACAGCTTCTTCGTCGTTCCAATCAAACCAGGATGAATCACTTTGTAAGAAGCTTGATTTGGATACATAAAGTGTTGGAGAATCACCAGGAAGTTGAATAAATCTCATAGGAGTTGGGATGAAGAAGTTATCCCACTTTCTAATCAGGTGATTCCAGTTTCCCAGTTTGGGAATAGGACAGCTTCTTCGTCGTTCCAATCAAACCAGGATGAATCACTTTGTAAGAAGCTTGATTTGGATACATAAAGTGTTGGAGAATCACCAGGAAGTTGAATAAATCTCATAGGAGTTGGGATGAAGAAGTTATCCCACTTTCTAATCAGGTGATTCCAGTTTCCCAGTTTGGGAATAGGACAGCTTCTTCGTCGTTCCAATCAAACCAGGATGAATCACTTTGTAAGAAGCTTGATTTGGATACATAAAGTGTTGGAGAATCACCAGGAAGTTGAATAAATCTCATAGGAGTTGGGATGAAGAAGTTATCCCACTTTCTAATCAGGTGATTCCAGTTTCCCAGTTTGGGAATAGGACAGCTTCTTCGTCGTTCCAATCAAACCAGGATGAATCACTTTGTAAGAAGCTTGATTTGGATACATAAAGTGTTGGAGAATCACCAGGAAGTTGAATAAATCTCATAGGAGTTGGGATGAAGAAGTTATCCCACTTTCTAATCAGGTGATTCCAGTTTCCCAGTTTGGGAATAGGACAGCTTCTTCGTCGTTCCAATCAAACCAGGATGAATCACTTTGTAAGAAGCTTGATTTGGATACATAAAGTGTTGGAGAATCACCAGGAAGTTGAATAAATCTCATAGGAGTTGGGATGAAGAAGTTATCCCACTTTCTAATCAGGTGATTCCAGTTTCCCAGTTTGGGAATAGGACAGCTTCTTCGTCGTTCCAATCAAACCAGGATGAATCACTTTGTAAGAAGCTTGATTTGGATACATAAAGTGTTGGAGAATCACCAGGAAGTTGAATAAATCTCATAGGAGTTGGGATGAAGAAGTTATCCCACTTTCTAATCAGGTGATTCCAGTTTCCCAGTTTGGGAATAGGACAGCTTCTTCGTCGTTCCAATCAAACCAGGATGAATCACTTTGTAAGAAGCTTGATTTGGATACATAAAGTGTTGGAGAATCACCAGGAAGTTGAATAAATCTCATAGGAGTTGGGATGAAGAAGTTATCCCACTTTCTAATCAGGTGATTCCAGTTTCCCAGTTTGGGAATAGGACAGCTTCTTCGTCGTTCCAATCAAACCAGGATGAATCACTTTGTAAGAAGCTTGATTTGGATACATAAAGTGTTGGAGAATCACCAGGAAGTTGAATAAATCTCATAGGAGTTGGGATGAAGAAGTTATCCCACTTTCTAATCAGGTGATTCCAGTTTCCCAGTTTGGGAATAGGACAGCTTCTTCGTCGTTCCAATCAAACCAGGATGAATCACTTTGTAAGAAGCTTGATTTGGATACATAAAGTGTTGGAGAATCACCAGGAAGTTGAATAAATCTCATAGGAGTTGGGATGAAGAAGTTATCCCACTTTCTAATCAGGTGATTCCAGTTTCCCAGTTTGGGAATAGGACAGCTTCTTCGTCGTTCCAATCAAACCAGGATGAATCACTTTGTAAGAAGCTTGATTTGGATACATAAAGTGTTGGAGAATCACCAGGAAGTTGAATAAATCTCATAGGAGTTGGGATGAAGAAGTTATCCCACTTTCTAATCAGGTGATTCCAGTTTCCCAGTTTGGGAATAGGACAGCTTCTTCGTCGTTCCAATCAAACCAGGATGAATCACTTTGTAAGAAGCTTGATTTGGATACATAAAGTGTTGGAGAATCACCAGGAAGTTGAATAAATCTCATAGGAGTTGGGATGAAGAAGTTATCCCACTTTCTAATCAGGTGATTCCAGTTTCCCAGTTTGGGAATAGGACAGCTTCTTCGTCGTTCCAATCAAACCAGGATGAATCACTTTGTAAGAAGCTTGATTTGGATACATAAAGTGTTGGAGAATCACCAGGAAGTTGAATAAATCTCATAGGAGTTGGGATGAAGAAGTTATCCCACTTTCTAATCAGGTGATTCCAGTTTCCCAGTTTGGGAATAGGACAGCTTCTTCGTCGTTCCAATCAAACCAGGATGAATCACTTTGTAAGAAGCTTGATTTGGATACATAAAGTGTTGGAGAATCACCAGGAAGTTGAATAAATCTCATAGGAGTTGGGATGAAGAAGTTATCCCACTTTCTAATCAGGTGATTCCAGTTTCCCAGTTTGGGAATAGGACAGCTTCTTCGTCGTTCCAATCAAACCAGGATGAATCACTTTGTAAGAAGCTTGATTTGGATACATAAAGTGTTGGAGAATCACCAGGAAGTTGAATAAATCTCATAGGAGTTGGGATGAAGAAGTTATCCCACTTTCTAATCAGGTGATTCCAGTTTCCCAGTTTGGGAATAGGACAGCTTCTTCGTCGTTCCAATCAAACCAGGATGAATCACTTTGTAAGAAGCTTGATTTGGATACATAAAGTGTTGGAGAATCACCAGGAAGTTGAATAAATCTCATAGGAGTTGGGATGAAGAAGTTATCCCACTTTCTAATCAGGTGATTCCAGTTTCCCAGTTTGGGAATAGGACAGCTTCTTCGTCGTTCCAATCAAACCAGGATGAATCACTTTGTAAGAAGCTTGATTTGGATACATAAAGTGTTGGAGAATCACCAGGAAGTTGAATAAATCTCATAGGAGTTGGGATGAAGAAGTTATCCCACTTTCTAATCAGGTGATTCCAGTTTCCCAGTTTGGGAATAGGACAGCTTCTTCGTCGTTCCAATCAAACCAGGATGAATCACTTTGTAAGAAGCTTGATTTGGATACATAAAGTGTTGGAGAATCACCAGGAAGTTGAATAAATCTCATAGGAGTTGGGATGAAGAAGTTATCCCACTTTCTAATCAGGTGATTCCAGTTTCCCAGTTTGGGAATAGGACAGCTTCTTCGTCGTTCCAATCAAACCAGGATGAATCACTTTGTAAGAAGCTTGATTTGGATACATAAAGTGTTGGAGAATCACCAGGAAGTTGAATAAATCTCATAGGAGTTGGGATGAAGAAGTTATCCCACTTTCTAATCAGGTGATTCCAGTTTCCCAGTTTGGGAATAGGACAGCTTCTTCGTCGTTCCAATCAAACCAGGATGAATCACTTTGTAAGAAGCTTGATTTGGATACATAAAGTGTTGGAGAATCACCAGGAAGTTGAATAAATCTCATAGGAGTTGGGATGAAGAAGTTATCCCACTTTCTAATCAGGTGATTCCAGTTTCCCAGTTTGGGAATAGGACAGCTTCTTCGTCGTTCCAATCAAACCAGGATGAATCACTTTGTAAGAAGCTTGATTTGGATACATAAAGTGTTGGAGAATCACCAGGAAGTTGAATAAATCTCATAGGAGTTGGGATGAAGAAGTTATCCCACTTTCTAATCAGGTGATTCCAGTTTCCCAGTTTGGGAATAGGACAGCTTCTTCGTCGTTCCAATCAAACCAGGATGAATCACTTTGTAAGAAGCTTGATTTGGATACATAAAGTGTTGGAGAATCACCAGGAAGTTGAATAAATCTCATAGGAGTTGGGATGAAGAAGTTATCCCACTTTCTAATCAGGTGATTCCAGTTTCCCAGTTTGGGAATAGGACAGCTTCTTCGTCGTTCCAATCAAACCAGGATGAATCACTTTGTAAGAAGCTTGATTTGGATACATAAAGTGTTGGAGAATCACCAGGAAGTTGAATAAATCTCATAGGAGTTGGGATGAAGAAGTTATCCCACTTTCTAATCAGGTGATTCCAGTTTCCCAGTTTGGGAATAGGACAGCTTCTTCGTCGTTCCAATCAAACCAGGATGAATCACTTTGTAAGAAGCTTGATTTGGATACATAAAGTGTTGGAGAATCACCAGGAAGTTGAATAAATCTCATAGGAGTTGGGATGAAGAAGTTATCCCACTTTCTAATCAGGTGATTCCAGTTTCCCAGTTTGGGAATAGGACAGCTTCTTCGTCGTTCCAATCAAACCAGGATGAATCACTTTGTAAGAAGCTTGATTTGGATACATAAAGTGTTGGAGAATCACCAGGAAGTTGAATAAATCTCATAGGAGTTGGGATGAAGAAGTTATCCCACTTTCTAATCAGGTGATTCCAGTTTCCCAGTTTGGGAATAGGACAGCTTCTTCGTCGTTCCAATCAAACCAGGATGAATCACTTTGTAAGAAGCTTGATTTGGATACATAAAGTGTTGGAGAATCACCAGGAAGTTGAATAAATCTCATAGGAGTTGGGATGAAGAAGTTATCCCACTTTCTAATCAGGTGATTCCAGTTTCCCAGTTTGGGAATAGGACAGCTTCTTCGTCGTTCCAATCAAACCAGGATGAATCACTTTGTAAGAAGCTTGATTTGGATACATAAAGTGTTGGAGAATCACCAGGAAGTTGAATAAATCTCATAGGAGTTGGGATGAAGAAGTTATCCCACTTTCTAATCAGGTGATTCCAGTTTCCCAGTTTGGGAATAGGACAGCTTCTTCGTCGTTCCAATCAAACCAGGATGAATCACTTTGTAAGAAGCTTGATTTGGATACATAAAGTGTTGGAGAATCACCAGGAAGTTGAATAAATCTCATAGGAGTTGGGATGAAGAAGTTATCCCACTTTCTAATCAGGTGATTCCAGTTTCCCAGTTTGGGAATAGGACAGCTTCTTCGTCGTTCCAATCAAACCAGGATGAATCACTTTGTAAGAAGCTTGATTTGGATACATAAAGTGTTGGAGAATCACCAGGAAGTTGAATAAATCTCATAGGAGTTGGGATGAAGAAGTTATCCCACTTTCTAATCAGGTGATTCCAGTTTCCCAGTTTGGGAATAGGACAGCTTCTTCGTCGTTCCAATCAAACCAGGATGAATCACTTTGTAAGAAGCTTGATTTGGATACATAAAGTGTTGGAGAATCACCAGGAAGTTGAATAAATCTCATAGGAGTTGGGATGAAGAAGTTATCCCACTTTCTAATCAGGTGATTCCAGTTTCCCAGTTTGGGAATAGGACAGCTTCTTCGTCGTTCCAATCAAACCAGGATGAATCACTTTGTAAGAAGCTTGATTTGGATACATAAAGTGTTGGAGAATCACCAGGAAGTTGAATAAATCTCATAGGAGTTGGGATGAAGAAGTTATCCCACTTTCTAATCAGGTGATTCCAGTTTCCCAGTTTGGGAATAGGACAGCTTCTTCGTCGTTCCAATCAAACCAGGATGAATCACTTTGTAAGAAGCTTGATTTGGATACATAAAGTGTTGGAGAATCACCAGGAAGTTGAATAAATCTCATAGGAGTTGGGATGAAGAAGTTATCCCACTTTCTAATCAGGTGATTCCAGTTTCCCAGTTTGGGAATAGGACAGCTTCTTCGTCGTTCCAATCAAACCAGGATGAATCACTTTGTAAGAAGCTTGATTTGGATACATAAAGTGTTGGAGAATCACCAGGAAGTTGAATAAATCTCATAGGAGTTGGGATGAAGAAGTTATCCCACTTTCTAATCAGGTGATTCCAGTTTCCCAGTTTGGGAATAGGACAGCTTCTTCGTCGTTCCAATCAAACCAGGATGAATCACTTTGTAAGAAGCTTGATTTGGATACATAAAGTGTTGGAGAATCACCAGGAAGTTGAATAAATCTCATAGGAGTTGGGATGAAGAAGTTATCCCACTTTCTAATCAGGTGATTCCAGTTTCCCAGTTTGGGAATAGGACAGCTTCTTCGTCGTTCCAATCAAACCAGGATGAATCACTTTGTAAGAAGCTTGATTTGGATACATAAAGTGGTGGAGAATCACCAGGAAGTTGAATAAATCTCATAGGAGTTGGGATGAAGAAGTTATCCCACTTTCTAATCAGGTGATTCCAGTTTCCCAGTTTGGGAATAGGACAGCTTCTTCGTCGTTCCAATCAAACCAGGATGAATCACTTTGTAAGAAGCTTGATTTGGATACATAAAGTGTTGGAGAATCACCAGGAAGTTGAATAAATCTCATAGGAGTTGGGATGAAGAAGTTATCCCACTTTCTAATCAGGTGATTCCAGTTTCCCAGTTTGGGAATAGGACAGCTTCTTCGTCGTTCCAATCAAACCAGGATGAATCACTTTGTAAGAAGCTTGATTTGGATACATAAAGTGTTGGAGAATCACCAGGAAGTTGAATAAATCTCATAGGAGTTGGGATGAAGAAGTTATCCCACTTTCTAATCAGGTGATTCCAGTTTCCCAGTTTGGGAATAGGACAGCTTCTTCGTCGTTCCAATCAAACCAGGATGAATCACTTTGTAAGAAGCTTGATTTGGATACATAAAGTGTTGGAGAATCACCAGGAAGTTGAATAAATCTCATAGGAGTTGGGATGAAGAAGTTATCCCACTTTCTAATCAGGTGATTCCAGTTTCCCAGTTTGGGAATAGGACAGCTTCTTCGTCGTTCCAATCAAACCAGGATGAATCACTTTGTAAGAAGCTTGATTTGGATACATAAAGTGTTGGAGAATCACCAGGAAGTTGAATAAATCTCATAGGAGTTGGGATGAAGAAGTTATCCCACTTTCTAATCAGGTGATTCCAGTTTCCCAGTTTGGGAATAGGACAGCTTCTTCGTCGTTCCAATCAAACCAGGATGAATCACTTTGTAAGAAGCTTGATTTGGATACATAAAGTGGTGGAGAATCACCAGGAAGTTGAATAAATCTCATAGGAGTTGGGATGAAGAAGTTATCCCACTTTCTAATCAGGTGATTCCAGTTTCCCAGTTTGGGAATAGGACAGCTTCTTCGTCGTTCCAATCAAACCAGGATGAATCACTTTGTAAGAAGCTTGATTTGGATACATAAAGTGTTGGAGAATCACCAGGAAGTTGAATAAATCTCATAGGAGTTGGGATGAAGAAGTTATCCCACTTTCTAATCAGGTGATTCCAGTTTCCCAGTTTGGGAATAGGACAGCTTCTTCGTCGTTCCAATCAAACCAGGATGAATCACTTTGTAAGAAGCTTGATTTGGATACATAAAGTGTTGGAGAAACACCAGGAAGTTGAATAAATCTCATAGGAGTTGGGATGAAGAAGTTATCCCACTTTCAAATCAGGTGATTCCAGTTTCCCAGTTTGGGAATAGGAACTTCTCCGTCGTTCCAATCAAAACAGGATGAATCACTTTATAAGAAGCTTGATTTGGATACATAAATTGGTGGAGAATCACCAGGAAGTTGAATAAATCTCATAGGAGTTGGGATTAAGAAGTTATCCCACTTTCAAATCAGGTGATTCCAGTTTCCCAGTTTGGGAATATGACAGCTTCTTTGTCGTTTCAATCAAACCAGGATGAATCACTTTGTAAGAAGCTGATTTGGATACATAAAGTGGTGGAGAAACACCAGGAAGTTGAATAAATCTCATAGGAGTTGGGATGAAGAAGTTATCCCACTTTCTAATCAGGTGATTCCAGTTTCCCAGTTTGGGAATAGAACAGCTTCTTCGTCGTTCCAATCAAACCAGGATGAATCACTTTGTAAGAAGCTTGATTTGGATACATAAAGTTGTTGGGGTCAAAAACGGTTACGACAAATTTAAACATTCAAAACGTTCGAAGAAGAAAATAAGAGTTTCTCCGAAGAGTACTTTTCGAAATAGATTCTTCCTTACGAAAAAGCTTGGCAGAAGAAAGAATCGAGACGTCCGACGAAAGCTCGAAATAGGTCGTTACGCAGCGACTGAACGTCCGTCCCGCTCGGTCGCTACGTAGCAAACCGAACGATCGTCCCGCTCGGTCGCTACGTAGCGACCGAGCTCGGCCAAGCTCGGTCGCTACGTAGCGACCGAGCGATCGTTCCGCTCGGTCGCTACGTAGCGACCGAGCTCGAACCGAAGCTCGGTCGCTACGTAGCGACCGAGCGCTCGTCCCGCTCGGTCGCTACGTAGCGACCGAGCTCGAGCCAAAGCTCGGTCGCTACGTAGCGACCGAGCGATCGTCCCGCTCGGTCGCTACGTAGCGACCGAGCTCGAGCCAAAGCTCGGTCGCTACGTAGCGACCGAGCGATCGTCCCGCTCGGTCGCTACGTAGCGACCGAGCTCAGCCAAGCTCGGTCGCTACGTAGCGACCGAGCGATCGTCCCGCTCGGTCGCTACGTAGCGACCGAGCTCGAGCCAAAGCTCGGTCGCTACGTAGCGACCGAGCGATCGTCCCGCTCGGTCGCTACGTAGCGACCGAGCTCGAGCAAAGCTCGGTCGCTACGTAGCGACCGAGCGATCGTCCCGCTCGGTCGCTACGTAGCGACCGAGCTCGGGCCAAAGCTCGGTCGCTACGTAGCGACCGAGCGATCGTCCCGCTCGGTCGCTACGTAGCGACCGAGCTCAAGCCGAAGCTCGGTCGCTACGTAGCGACCGAGCACTCGTTTCGCTCGGTCGCTACATAGCGACCGGGCTCGAGCCAAAGTTCGGTCGCTGTGTAGCGATTGAACCTTTCCGAACATCGATACGACACCAGTCCTTGCATTCTCGTCAAACCTTCGAATGCTATCTCCCGAAGACCGTAGCAAGCTCAGTCTATGTTTCCCGCTATTCTAATTCATCGATCAAACTTCGCGGATTAGAAACCGCGGAAAACTCGTAGTAAACGTGTCGAGTCGGAAGACGGCCCAAAGGGACCTAAAACACGACTCGAGGCCCATCCTACGATTTTCCTAACCAAAAGCCCGTGAACCACAGCATGGTTCGCGCTTGGCCCGCGAGGAAGGATAAATGTCAAGTTTCCGCGGATAAATACGGAAGTTTTGAAGATAATTGTGAAGATCGGGAAAAATGGAATATCTCCATTTTATGCTATGACGGCTTAAGGGCAGAAGAGTAAAAGCGTAAACCGACCTTGGAGCTAGTATATAAGGAGTCCTAGGCGAGGAGCAGAAGGAGAACTTTTTCAGAGCAAACTTAGCACTTAGAGCGATTTAGGCAACTTTCCGTTTTTGTTATTTCGAGCTGCGACTCAATTAGGTTTAGCCGTCTTAGGGTTGCTAGAACTAGGAATCTCGCCGACAGCTCTCGAGCCCAGGCTTATACCTTGTTGTAACGCTCATACGCAGATTCGGAATAAGATCTACTTTGCTCTCTTTTCGATTTCTTATTTTTATCGTTGTTATTCTCGTGTTCTGATTGCTTGACGTGTGGTAATTAACAGATATCCGGGTCCTCTGGGAAACTAGGGTTTTCTTAGTTTCCTTATTTAAACGGAAATCGACAGTGCGAATTTTGGTTCCCACAGTTTGGCGCTAGAAGGAGGGGGACTTACGGATCAATCTAACCCGCAAAAACCACTCAACGATCAGGAAAGACATGCGAGATTCGACGTGCGCGAATGTCATCTCATTCAGGGGGGGAGAAACGGTCGATCGAGCCAAACCTCGGAACGATCTCCTTGTTATCGAGTTGACAATTCGAGATATCGACGTCGCTAGAGTACTAATCGATACCGGAAGCTCGGCCGATATCATCTTCAAAGACACTCTTGAAAAGATGGGGATCAGTCAATCCGAGATCGCGAAATGCCCAAGCCCACTGCTAGGGCTTTCGGGGGAAACGACCATGGCCTACGGATCGATTAGACTCGCTGTCAAAGCCGGAACCGTGACAAACATCACAGAGTTTCTAGTCGTCGACCGCCCCGCATCTTACAACGTTATCATGGGGACGCCATGGCTGAACACCATGCGCGCAATCCCATCAACCTACCATCTTTGCCTCAAGTTCCCGACCCCTAACGGAGTCGAGGTAATCTGGGGAAATCCAAGAGTTTCTCAGGTTTGTTTCGCCGCGGAACTAAAACGAAAGAGACCGATCCTCGAAATCACTCCTAAGAAAGCGGAGAAAGAGACCTCCAGCAAAGATACACGAAGTCAGGACTCAGCGGAATTCTTCTGGCAATCTCGTATCTTCGCAGCTCTAGATGAAAAACGCGAGCCAACTTGTGAACCCGTGGTAACGATCTGTCTCGACGAAGCCTTCCCAGAACGCTGCGTCGAGATCGGAGCCAATCTCCACGAGCCTTTAAAGACAGAACTCATAACCTGTCTTAAAAAGAACCTTAATACTTTCGCGTGGGCTGCGGAAGATATGCCAGGAATCGACATTAACATAACATGTCACGAGCTGAACATCGACCCAACATTCAAACCCGTCAAACAGAAAAGACGGAAGCTGGGACCCGAACGTGCTACCGCAGTAAACGATGAGGTCGAAAAACTGCTTAAAGTTGGGTCGATAACGGAAGTAAGGTACCCCGACTGGCTCGCCAACCCCGTAGTAGTCAAAAAGAAAAACGGGAAGTGGCGAGTTTGCGTAGATTTTACCGACCTAAACAAGGCATGTCCAAAAGATAGCTTCCCTCTACCACATATCGATCGACTGGTAGAAGCAACGGCGGGCAACGAACTCCTATCCTTCATGGACGCTTTCTCAGGCTATAATCAAATTAGGATGAATCCCAACGATCGTGAGAAGACTGCGTTCATTACCGATCGCGGAACCTATTGCTATGAGGTAATGCCCTTCGGCCTCAAAAACGCTGGAGCAACTTACCAACGACTCGTGAACCGAATGTTCTCCAAACAACTCGGAAAAACGATGGAAGTTTATATCGACGACATGCTTGTCAAATCCCTCAAAGCAAGGGATCACGTGTCACATCTCGAAGAATGCTTCGCACAACTAAACTCCCATAACATGAAGCTCAACCCGACGAAATGCAGATTCGCCGTGGCATCAGGAGAATTCCTCGGCTACTTGGTCACCAACCGCGGTATCGAAGCAAATCCAAAACAGATCAACGCTCTAATCGAGATGGCTTCGCCAAAGAATAAACGGGAAGTCCAAAGACTGACCGGCAGAATCGCAGCACTTAACCGATTTATCTCACGATCAACAGATAAGTGCCTGCCCTTCTACGACGTCCTGCGAGGAAATAAAAAAGTTCGAATGGACGGAAGAGTGCGAAAACGCCTTCCAACAGCTGAAGCATTATTTAGCTACTCCTCCAGTCCTCGCAAAACCCGTGGAAGGAGAGCCTTTGTTCTTGTACATCGCGGTATCGGCAACAGCCGTAAGCGGAGTCCTGATCAGGGAAGAACGCGGGGAGCAGAAACCTATTTTTTACATAAGCAAAACCTTGCTGGATGCCGAATCTAGGTATCCGTTGATGGAAAAATTGGCATGCGCGGTCGTAACATCGGCCCGAAAACTACGACCATATTTCCAATCCCACACGATTGTTATCCTCACGACTTTTCCCTTACGGACAATTTTGCATAGCCCAAGTCAATCAGGCCGATTGGCGAAGTGGGCGGTCGAGTTGAGCGAGTATGACATCGAATACCGACCAAGGGCGAGCGCAAAATCACAGGTGCTCGCGGACTTTTTGGTCGAACTTCCAACGGGAGCAATAACCAACGAGGAACCAAATTCCACCTGGCTCCTCCACGTCGACGGATCTTCATCCAAGCAAGGATCGGGTATCGGGATCCGTCTCACATCTCCAACAAGCGAGATCCTGGAACAATCGTTCAGACTGGAATTCCATGCCTCAAACAACGAGGCCGAATACGAAGCATTGATCGCAGGTCTACGTTTGGCTCACGGCTTAAAAATACGCAATCTCCACGCTTACTGCGACTCCCAGTTAGTGGCCAGTCAATTCAGCGGAGAATATGAAGCCAGAGACGAACGGATGGACGCGTACCTCAAACTGGTCCAAGGTCTAGCTCAAGACTTCGACTGTTTCGCCCTTACCCGGATCCCCCGTTCCGAGAATGTCCAGGCGGACGCCCTCGCGGCCTTAGCATCAAGTTCCGATCCAGGACTCAAAAGGGTAATTCCGGTCGAGTTCATCGAACATCCGAGTATCGGACCCCCAGTCGTTGTCAATCTCATAGAGGGTCAAGACGACGAGGAAGAAGAGATTACGATACCACCACCATCGGAGCAATCCGATTACGGTTGTGATACCCCATGGCTTCAGACGATTCGAGACTACATTATCGACGGGCAACTGCCCGCCGAAAAATGGTCAGCTCGCAAGATCCGAACACAGGCCGCACGCTACGTAACAGTGGACGGCGAAATCTACAAGTGGAGATTCTCCGGACCGCTCCTGACGTGCCTGGAAGGGAAAAGGCGAGGAAAGTAATGGAGGAAATACATTCCGGCTCATGCGGCAACCATTCCGGCGGAAGATCACTAGCCGTGAAAATCAAACGCCACGGGTACTATTGGCCAACAATGATCGGAGATTGCGAAAAATTCGCACGAAAATGCGAAAAATGCCAAAGGCATGCGCCAACTATCCGACAACCCGCCGAAGTTCTTTCCTCCATCACGTCGCCTTATCCCTTTATGCGCTGGGCCATGGATATTGTCGGACCTCTGCATAATTCAAAGCAAAAGCGTTTCCTTCTAGTCCTTACTGTGGGAACCGAAATTCGCACTGTCGATTTCCGTTTAAATAAGGAAACTAAGAAAACCCTAGTTTCCCAGAGGACCCGGATATCTGTTAATTACCACACGTCAAGCAATCAGAACACGAGAATAACAACGATAAAAATAAGAAATCGAAAAGAGAGCAAAATAGATCTTATTCCGAATCTGCGTATGAGCGTTACAACAAGGTATAAGCCTGGGCTCGAGAGCTGTCGGCGAGATTCCTAGTTCTAGCAACCCTAAGACGGCTAAACCTAATTGAGTCGCAGCTCGAAATAACAAAAACGGAAAGTTGCCTAAATCGCTCTAAGTGCTAAGTTTGCTCTGAAAAAAATTCTCCTGTGCTCCTCGCCTAGGACTCCTTATATACTAGCTCCAAGGTCGGTTTACGCTTTTACTCTTCTGCCCTTAAGCCGTCATAGCATAAAAACGGAGATATTCCATTTTTCCCGATCTTCACAATTATCTTAAAACTTCCGTATTTATCCGCGGAAACTTGACATTTATCCTTCTTCGCGGGCCAAGCGCGAACCATGCTGTGGTTCACGGGCTTTTGGTTAGGAAAAATCTTAGGATGGGCCTCGAGTCGTGTTTTAGGTCCCTTTGGGCCATCTTCCGACTCGACGCGTTTACTACGAGTTTTCCGCGGTTTCTAATCCGCGAAGTTTGATCGATGAATTAGAATAGCGGGAAACATAGACTGAGCTTGCTACGGTCTTCGGGAGATAGCATTCGAAGGTTTGACGAGAATGCAAGGACTGGTGTCGTATCGATGTTCGGAAAGGTTCAATCGCTACACAGCGACCGAACTTTGGCTCGAGCCCGGTCGCTATGTAGCGACCGAGCAAAACAAGTGCTCGGTCGCTACGTAGCGACCGAGCTTCGGCTTGAGCTCGGTCGCTACGTAGCGACCGAGCTTGGCTGAGCTCGGTCGCTACGTAGCGACCGAGCGGGACGATCGCTCGGTCGCTACGTAGCGACCGAGCTTTGGCTCGAGCTCGGTCGCTACGTAGCGACCGAGCGGGACAATCGCTCGGTCGCTATGTAGCGACCGAGCTTGGCTGAGCTCGGTCGCTACGTAGCGACCGAGCTTAGCTGAGCTCGGTCGCTACGTAGCGACCGAGCGGGACGATCGCTCGGTCGCTACGTAGCGACCGAGCTTTGGCTCGAGCTCGGTCGCTACGTAGCGACCGAGCGGGACGATCGCTCGGTCGCTACGTAGCGACCGAGCTTGGCTGAGCTCGGTCGCTACGTAGCGACCGAGCGGGACGATCGCTCGGTCGCTACGTAGCGACCGAGCTTTGGCTCGAGCTCGGTCGCTACGTAGCGACCGAGCGGGACAATCGCTCGGTCGCTACGTAGCGACCGAGCTTGGCTGAGCTCGGTCGCTACGTAGCGACCGAGCGGGACGATCGCTCGGTCGCTACGTAGCGACCGAGCTAGCTGAGCTCGGTCGCTACGTAGCGACCGAGCGGGACGATCGCTCGGTCGCTACGTAGCGACCGAGCTTTGGCTCGAGCTCGGTCGCTACGTAGCGACCGAGCGGGACGATCGCTCGGTCGCTACGTAGCGACCGAGCTTGGCTGAGCTCGGTCGCTACGTAGCGACCGAGCGGGACGATCGCTCGGTCGCTACGTAGCGACCGAGCTTTGGCTCGAGCTCGGTCGCTACGTAGCGACCGAGCGGGACGAGCGCTCGGTCGCTACGTAGCGACCGAGCGGGACGGACGTTCAGTCGCTGCGTAACGACCTGTTTCGAGCTTTCGTCGGACGTCTCGATTCTTTCTTCCGCCAAGCTTTTTCGTAAGGAAGAATCTATTTCGAAAGTACTCTTCGGAGAAACTCTTATTTTCTTCTTCGAACGTTTTGAATGTTTAAATTGTCGTAACCGTTTTTGACCCCAACACTTACCGATTTCTTCTCAAAATGGGTAGAGGCGGACTCGTACGCGAGTATAAAAGACGTCCAAGTCGAGAATTTCGTATGGAAAAACATCATATGTAGGCATGGAGTTCCTTACGAAATCGTAACCGATAACGGGTCTTAATTTATTTCCACCCGATTCGAGGCATTCTGCGAAAAGTGGAAGATACGACTCAACAAGTCAACTCCCAGATATCCGCAGTGCAACGGACAGGCTGAAACAATCAACAAGACCATTCTCGACGGACTGAAGAAACTCTTGGAGGCTAAAAAAGGTAGATGGGCCGACGAACTCGAGGGAGTCCTCTGGTCTCACCGTACCACCCCAAGGCGAGCAACGGGAGAAACTCCCTTCGCCTTGGTATACGGCGCGGAGTGCATGATTCCCGCGGAAGTAGAATTTCCCGGTGTTCGAAGAAGGATCTTACCCGAACGAGAGGAACTCAACAATGCTATGCTCTTGGACGATCTCGACCTCATTAACGAACGCCGGGATCGAGCGCTCATCCGAATTCAAAACTACCAGCACGCCGCTGCGAGATACTATAACTCCAACGTACGGAACCGAAGGTTCAATCAGGGAGATCTGGTCCTTCGCAAAGTCTTCCAAAACACCGCTGAACGAAACGCGGGAAAACTCGGAGCAAACTGGGAAGGTCCCTATAAAATCGAAAAAGTCGTCCGACCAGGTTCTTACGAAATAGCCAACATGCAGGGCATAAAAATCCCTAGAACCTGGAATGCGATGCATCTCAAAAAATACTATCACTAAACGAACCAACTCGCAATCACTGAACTACGAGACGGCTTGATCTCCGCAAGGAGTACGTAGGCAGTTTGCCGAAAGGCAAATCAGCTGTCCTCCCTTATTAAAAAGGGGGGGAGTGGGTACGTATACTCGTATACTCCCAAAAAGATCGAAAAACTTCTTACCGCACTTTTGGTGTTTTCGACTTATCAAAACATCCTCACCCGCGAAATCGCAACGAGGTCTTCGGAAATTGGTCGGCCGCTTGGGAGAATCGAACCTTTAGCATCGCGAGACGTCGCAAAAGATGCCTCAAAATTGGTTTCTTCCGAGCAAACGAAATCTCCGCCAAAAGACACATATATGCACACATTAACATTTATTTTGCGCAAATTAATCAAAACAACGGCACACGCCACCAAGTCCGATGCTGATCACATCGAACTCACAAACGTCCTAAACAGACATAGCCATCTCATGGAGATGACTCTCTTACATCCGACACAAGGATAATAGCGCTATAAAAGAAATCCGAAATTTTGGTCTAGCACTTCGGTCTCCGGAGAGATGCTCGATTCGTATCAAACAAGTCGTATAAGCCGAGAACTTTTCGCGGACTTTACATCGATACGAATCAGGAAGAAATCGCGACAGGAAAAACGATAGCCGGTTAGTCACCGCACAATCCTTAAACCGAAAGTAAACCTAGGTCTTGCCCTAAACCCAGCGCACTGGTCTCTAACATCTCAAAGGCATGATATCAAAAGATAAGAGATTCTTAAACCACGCCTCTATGTTTACGTTCGATACCTTCAGCGCCCCCGCAGAGTTCACATCTCGCGGAAGAACTCTCGAAAACAGGTCTCGAATAAAAATTTCACAATCGAAGAAGGATATGAGACGACAACTCATCACCTTCCTCCCCACTATTCACAAATTCATAAAAAACGTTATCCGATTATCATACCATAAAGCCGCGGAGCGGCAGGGATTCAAAGCCACACACGGCCAGTCCCGAAATACAAACAAGGCCGTTCAAGGCCGAAGCATAAAGACATAAAAAAAAAAACAAATCTCTCGCAAGAGATCTAACCCAAGTCACCCTCAGAACTTACGCTCCCTCTTCACCCGCCGCCTCGTCCGAGCCTGGAGCCGCGTCGCTTCCGTTCTCTCCGACCATCGGATCTTTCCCCTCTGGGTCTTCTGGACACGTCGGAAGGAAGCAAGCGGATTTTAGGTCGGCCAGGATGAGATCGAAATCGCCATCCTCGGCCGCCATATCTCCCTTGCAGCCGGACAGTCGGGCCTCTTCGGCCTCCAAGGTCGGGGGAGTCTCACTTTGGAACGACCGAACCACGGCCATCCGCCCTCAATCGTCGCCAAAGCGAAATCCCTGCTCCGGATACGCTCGAGGGAACCCAGGGAAGCAGAAATCTTCGCCAAGCGAGCCTGAAACTCCGCACGAAGGGCATCCGTAGCCTCTTGGATCCCGCGGCGCGCTAGTCCAGCGTCACTCTCGATCTGACGCTGGAGTCGACGCACCTCCGAGGATTTGGCCTTCCTGGTTTTCTTTTCCTTAAGCAAGGAACTCGCCGTCTTCCCGAGGTCCCTCTCAAGCTCTCCTATCAAACCTCGAGCTTCGACACTTTCGCAGAGTGAGAGTCCTCGACAGCCGTCAACATAGCCTCGGTTTCGGACCATCTGCCCTGAAGCTCCACCAACTCCCCGGAAAGACGACTGGTCTCAGAACCACATTCGCTGATCATCCCATCGATCAACGATATGAACTGCGAAAAAAAAAATTTTAAGACTAAGTCCATGAAAAGAATGCACGACAGACGATCGAGAATTCAAACAAGAAACAAACCTTCCGCGAAGTCCCGATGCTAGGCTCGACCCACCTCGCTGCGAAGTCTCCCCGTCACCGCTCTTGGCCAGTTTCCTCTTCCGACTCTTAGGCTGAGTAGCCTGGACAGCGCTAGGAGCACGCAATGCCAGAACGATTTCTTTTCTGGCTGGAGGCGGAGGCATAGAGTCAGCGGCCTTCTCTTTGTCCTCGACGAGGATCGGAGTCGTGGAAGATCCCGCAGGTAGGACTTGCGGAGGAAGAGCCGCGACGCCGGTCCCGTGACACGGGGGCAACGACCTGCGCGGAGGAAGACGGAAACTCGGAGCCAGTCTGAGCCAATTCTTTCTCGGCTTGGCGACGAACTAGTTTCTCTCGGAAAGAAAGATGACCGGCAACACAAGCCGGCACTTCGCCGGAGAAGTTGGAACCGGAGCCAGAGAGGTGGCCTCACCCATCTCGACGTCGGAATCCTTCTTATCACCTTGGGAGGAAGACATGTTGAAAGGAAAGTTATGAAACTAGAGAGGTTTTGAAGAAAATGAAGGAGGAAAGGTGTGAAGAAAATGAATGACAAGAGCTCACTACTTATAGAAGTATGGGTTCGGAATGTCGCCTCGACAATTTTTTCCGCGGAGTTTTAACTGTAAATTTCGTCCAATACACTTAACCTTGTCAAAGTCATCTATCCGCCCGCTAGAGTCACAACTCTAACGGGCTGGGGGGCTAACTGTTGGGGTCAAAAACGGTTACGACAAATTTAAACATTCAAAACGTTCGAAGAAGAAATAAGAGTTTCTCCGAAGAGTACTTTCGAAATAGATTCTTCCTTACGAAAAAGCTTGGCGGAAGAAAGAATCGAGACGTCCGACGAAAGCTCGAAACAGGTCGTTACGCAGCGACTGAACGTCCGTCCCGCTCGGTCGCTACGTAGCAACCGAACGATCGTCCGCTCGGTCGCTACGTAGCGACCGAGCTCGGCCAAGCTCGGTCGCTATGTAGCGACCGAGCGATCGTTCCGCTCGGTCGCTACGTAGCGACCGAGCTCGAACCAAAGCTCGGTCGCTACGTAGCGACCGAGCGCTCGTCCCGCTCGGTCGCTACGTAGCGACCGAGCTCGAGCCAAAAGCTCGGTCGCTACGTAGCGACGAGCGATCGTCCCGCTCGGTCGCTGTAGCGACCGAGCTCGAGCAAAGCTCGGGTCGCTACGTAGAGACGAGCGATCGTCCCGCTCGGTCGCTACATAGCGACCGAGCTCAGCCAAGCTCGGTCGCTACGTAGCGGACAGAGCGATCGTCCCGTCGGTACGCTACGTAGCGTGACCGAGCTCGCGCCAAGCTCGGTCGCTAAGTAGCGGACCGAGCGACGTCCCGCTCGGTCGATACG
>NW_026016601.1:0-39292 GCF_020379485.1 Brassica napus | reverse complement strand
TTTACATGCCTGTCGACACACACACACACACACATTAAAGAGATTCAGTGATGAAAGTTACTAAACCAATAGTACTGAACCAATTATTGACTACACTATTATCAACAATCTAAAATTTGGAGGACTATAGACAATTTAATAAGAGTTTATATAATTTATTCTTTTGCAAATTTGAAAACCTATATAATGTAAATATGTAATTAAAAAAAATGGGAGTCATAAGCCAATACTTCGTTACCATTACTCAGGACTGGTCTTAATTACCACTTTATTTATTATTAATTCTACGTATATGTTTTTTTTAACAAAATTCTTGTTTCTTGTTTATAAATTTCTTATTTATTGTTAATTCTAAGTGTTTGTTTTTTTATAAGTTTCTTATTTCTTCATTTCAATAAGTGTAGTATACTGTGAATGTAATTCTAAGCCGTAATTCGTTTCTGTTTGTTTGACGTTCTAAAAGTACTTCCGGAGTTTCTGTTTGTTTAGCGTTCTAAAACGACATAACATGTGTTTTAAGTTCGATTTCTTCGCTCTTTTCGTATCGCATCACAATCATGGACATATTCAATGACCAATTCCTTTATTTGAAATAGAGTAACAAGTCCATAATTGCTTTGAGTTAGGCATGTCTCAACGAAAATGACTATTCTAGTTCAATGTTTCTATCATATTTGGTTTTCATTTCCCCCAAAATCCCCCAACCACAAATTCTAACTCAACCACGAAAACGACTGCTCTAATTGGGGTCATCTCCTTGACCTTTAAATTCTGCGTATGTTAAATTAGAAAATGAAATTCTATATAGGTCCTCAACCCGATGAAAAGAAAAAAAAACAACTCTTGCTAATGTGGATAGTTTTTGGTGATTTTCAATGGGTACATGCTCCTGCATATTGTTAAACAGCATAGCCACGGCGAGATATTCGAATACTTTTATGTTACTACAAGATTAGAAGGTTTTCTACTACTCTGTTATAAGTAACTTGGTTGTGCTCAAAGTTCTATCTCGAAGTCGAAGCTGTACTTAATTTGAGATTATTCCTACGTCGGCCAGTTTTTTTACTTTAAACGTTATGCAAAATAGTTAAACGAAAACAATATGCTAAATTAAACAAGTTCCCTTTGGGAATTGTGATGTTTCAGTCGGTCCACCGAGACACGGCCGAATGGTGATAGATAATGCAATACAGTGTATAACAAAATAGATGGTAGCCACCAAAATTATCGATATAGACTGATCATTCTGAAAAATCTTTTTTGAGTTTTCAACTTTTAATCTTATGTACAGACTCAAATTTATTTAAAATAACAGAAGATAAATAATGGAATTTTATTCTCAGCCTTTTACATTATTAAAGGAGCTATGTAGACATGATATGATCATTATGTTCCAAGTATCTTCCTAAAAGCATTTCGTAAATTAAATGCTTTTTACACACACATCGCTTCTATGATCTCATTGTTGAGTGTCTTGACATGGGAAGATTATATCAAGATCAGATCAAATGTCTCTCTGAACAAAAGCCAATGATTATCTCTTATATATAACAAAAACCTGATGTACAAATTAAAAACTATGAGACCCTTCGACGCAGACAGAAGTTCCTGAAAGCCACTTCAGTTCCTCATTTTCTCTTTGCTTACTGCATCCAACTGCAAATACAGATGAAAACTATTCTAGTTATGACTATAAAACATATTACCATAAGAACATAGAAGCTTACATTTCAAGGCAGATGAAATCTCAGAGCTTTTAATCACACGCAGTCTCTTCACAGATGAAACGAACATTCTATGTTTAAAGCACATATATAAGATTAGTTAGTATCCATTCTTTCCATAAAGAATAATCCATTTGAGAAAAAAAAAACGCTAACAAAAAGTAATACTATATACTTTTTGTTTTTATATGATTTAAGAATATGATTCTGCAAAACACTGAATCAGATTCAGAGAAGAAAAGAAGAAAAGATTCTTACTGCCAAGGAACATCCCCAACAAGCATCTTGTCTCCTTCATTGTCTTCATACGTTAAAGTAAATTCTCCTTTACCATTCAATAAACCAATGATCGGTTGCTCCTCTCCTTCACCACCAGAGGTGTCTCTTTGAGCTAAAACAAACAACATAAACAAAACACACTCAATAAAACAAGAATCATTATCTACAGAATACTAATAAAACAAAACACACTGAGTTTTAACCTGCGAGTAGACCTCTGAAGAGTTTGTCAACAGCTAAAGAGAGCTGTTCGTAGGTACTGTAAGCATTGAGATCGACTTTTCTACCTATTGGAACACTATCCATGTTTATCTTTACAAACATTCCTTCCCTCTTAGGTTCGACTTGCTTCTCTCCCTCACCACTCTTGTTGATTTGATCGTTTCCGAGCTTTGAAGAGCTTGAGCTCGCTAGGTTCTTTCTGAACGAACGAACCGGAGGCCATCCCACCACTGGACCAGGAGCAGTTCTTTTTACCATTCATTAAAAACAAATATATTATATATTAACACCAGACAAAAAAAAACAGAGTAAAGCAGAGTAAAACAGAGTAAACCAGGCAGTAAATATTGGAAATTTAACATGTGAGGGTAAAGTTTCGAAAAAAAAACATGTGAGGGTAAAAAAGGAAAGAAAAAACAGAGAATTCAGGTGATGGGTCCCTAGTGTCTAGAGAATATGCTCTGTCAAAGTAAGAAAAGTTTTAACAGTGTAGGGAAAAAAGGAGATACCTTTTATGAGAGATGTGAGGAGGAGCATAAGTGGTTTTGTTGGAAGGAGAGAAATGGTTTCCACTGAGATTGAAGATAGGTTTGTCTTCAGCTTCCTTCTTGATGTTGTTTCTTGTCTCTAAGTTCTTCTTCTTCTTCATAGCTGAAAGATCTTCTTCATCACCACCGGGTGGTGCAAGCCTTAGCTCAAGTTTCTTTTCTTGATCTGAGTTGTTCTTCTCTTTATCATGGTACCATTTTCTTTCTTGAGGAATCAAATCAAGGAGTTTAGGACAGGTTTCTCTGCTTATTGGACAACCTTCCATTGTGTTTTTTTTGTTTTGTTTTGGTTACAACGCAAGAAGAGTCCTTATCTCGCTTGCTTACAAGGGGAGACGTACGACAGAGATTCTTCACCAAACCCTAAGAGACGTTTTAAATGAAAAATACCTAAGAAAACCCTAAGATAGAAACAGTCTCACAAAACCGAGAGAGAGAGAGAGAGAGAGATGTAATGAAGATATGGTAAGACAAGTGGTGGGTTTTATACAAGTGGTGCTCTTCTTTCTCTCTCTCGTGCACGCTTTGGTGGATTCTCTCTCATACACACATACCCTTTTTTAATTTGTTCTCTCTCTAGATTCTGAAAGGGATCTATTATTAATAGAGTCGATTATTAAACAACACTATTGATCAGAAAAAAAAAAAACTACAAAAAAAGGAGAGCAAGAGAGTGACTCCACTTTTACTCGTAAACCCCAAAAGCTGAAGTAAAAAGGGACCATAAAAATTACATACTCTACAAAAGAGCAAACAGTAATTTTCTTGACATGAAAAAAGCAGTAAAAAGGGATATAGGCTTTAGGAGATTTATTGGAGTAAAACACACTCAATCTTATCTTTTTTCTGCCTCAAATATCGCTAATTATCTAGTGAAAGAAGCAAAGTATTAAAGAAATAATTAAATGCATAAATCCAGTAAACAACTTGAAAAAAAAAACATTTAAAATATGATAACAATAAGGAACTAGGGAAGATCCCATAATGTGTGGTCTGTTCTCTTATCCACTGTCCATAAGACGCATATCCCCATGCTTCTTTCTATGTAAAACTTTAATATAGTAGTATAACACTATCTACTAATATACACTAAATTTAATTTTCTTTTCTGTTCATCGTATAATAAATGAACCGCATGGGAAGATAAACTGAAAGAATCTAAGAAATGGGTGTACATACGAATCTGCATGTCGTCTCTAAATAGGTGATCGTTTATTGAACTTGACACACAATAAAAAAGGGTCAAATTGTTAGGTAGCTAATCAATAATTTTGTCAAAAGCTAAAACATTGCGTACGTGTGGATTGCGATTGTAACCAAGTAATAGTCAACTGTTTGTTTCCTAATCCTTGTTAATTTTCTCAAGACATAAATAGTAGCATCTTAATTCACAAAATTAAGATATTTTAAGCTAAAACTTATTTATATTTGTTTTTTTTTCAGGCGGAGAAACGGAACGCACATGTCTCTCCCACGTGTGAGTGGAGAGTTCCGGTCAAGTAAGGAAGGGTATTTTTGTAAAAGAAAGAAGAGTGTGTCGCTAGTCATACTTGTCTCCGTTTTACCCAACTCCGTGACTTTCTTCCCTCACTGTCCAGACAAACCTTAACCACGGTTAACCTCCTCCGGTTTATAATTAACCGCACTTCCTTATCTCTTACCGTCGATAGTTTAAAGTGGAACAGCAGAGTATTAAATTAAATTTTAGAAAACTATTACTAGAAGTTGCTCAAAAAAGAAAACTATTACTAGATCTGCGCGACAAAGTAGACAGTGGACACATGTTGCACTTGCACATGATATTAAGATTTCATACAGGTTTAAATCTTGGCCATTAATCACCACCGTACAAGTTAATAGACACGAGCTAAGGCTACGGCTTTGATTTAAAGTTTTTACAAAGCATTCGATTAAAAGCAGCCGACTCAGGAGATAATGAACAAAAACAACTCGTGAAATGAATGTCATATCAGGAAAGGAGAAAGAAAAAGGAAAAAAAAAGATAGTGAAGAGAATAGTGGTATCAATAATGTTCTTCCCACATTTTCACCAAGAAAATACAATCTAACACTTTAAAACCATATATAAAGTTGTCTAAATCAATGAATTATTTTATGCACTAACTATTAGTATGCAGAGTTTTTTTTTTGTAACTTTTAGGGTATTACTATCATCAGTTGTACACTCTCATCGTCTGTAATAGATAAATAAACTAAATTTTGTTAAGAATACATAATAGTTTCAAAAACCATACACAAACTTTAATAAAGCTCTCAGTTCAAAATAGTGTGTGTTGTTATAAACTAATCTAGTAATGTATTCTTAGAGCATTATTAACCATGTCTCTTCTGTAAGGGGTGTTTCTAACTCGGTTTTTGCACTGTTCACGAGTCTCACTGATACGTGGTAGTCCGCGATTGGTTTATTTTTTTTAGTAGAAAAAATTTCACTTAAGAATCTGTACAAGGGTTAATCATGCTCTTAATAATTCACTATCAATATTTATTTTCATGAGTATAGCTCAATACTTATAATCTCCATCAAACTTCAAAACGCTTAGTAACTGAGCGGATTCTCTTTTCACTCTTATGACAAATTCTAATACCATTTGTTGGTTTAACAAAGAACTACTTCATCTGTTCCACAAAGATATATTGTTTACTTTCACAAAAACATATTAAACTACCATAATAAATGTATCGTACTGTATTTTTTAATTTTTGATAATTTTTAACCAATAGTAATTCAACAACCTGACGCAGAGTCTAAGTTTGCTTTGGACTCCACGACTCGAGTAAAGCAGTCAACGCGTTCCTAGACGAACCGGTTTCAACCAAAGCTGATTCAGCTGCATTCTTCATAGCCTTGGTCCTCTCCCTAACCGGACCCTCCTCCACTACCTCCCGAACTCGTTTCTCCACCTCCATGGAACTCACGAAGCCCGTATCCGATTCATTCATCGAAATAGCAATCTTGATCTCATCCACAATCACCACTCTATTAAACCTCTGCTCAGCATACAACGGCCAAGCCACCATCGGCACACCCGCGCAAACAGCTTCAAGAATAGAGTTCCAGCCGCAGTGAGTCACGAACCCACCGATTGCTTTATGGTTCAGAACCGGAACTTGCGGAGCCCATGATTTAACCACCATTCCCCTGTTTCCGGTTCGGTTTAAAAACCCATCCGGTAATATAGCTTCCAAGTCCGGTTCTGTTTGGTTTTGTAACTCTGGTGGATTACGAACCACCCACAAGAACCTCTGCTCGCTTCTCTCTAAACCGATAGCAATATCCTTGAGCTGTTCTTGCGAAAACAAACCCAAGCTCCCGAAACAGAGGAAGACAACACTCTGTTCTGGCTGAGAATCTAGCCAGTTCAGACAAGAATCTACGTTTTTATTATCTCCGGTTCTTGTCTTAACAATGAGCGGTCCTATTGGATAAATATTGCGAAAACAGAGCTCCTCTGTTATGGCCTTGATGGCTCTGTTCTCTAATGCCTCGAACGTGTTGATGATGATCCCTGAAGAGTGCGAGAGCTGCTTAGAGAAGGATATAAATGCATCGTAGACCTCATCGTTGCGGTCAAGTACCTGTTAATAAATGAACGAAAGTCTATGATCAAAACAAAAAAAAAGAATGAATGAGTCTGTCTCAAATTCGAAATTGAAAAATTAGTATAATAATTTAACATTTTACCAAAAAGAAAAATGAAAGTGTGAGAAATAATTAACTAATAATATATACTCTCTTCGTTTACCTATTATAAAAAATGGCACTTATACATTTTCCAAATATTAAAAAAAAACGAATTAAAATACATTTATGTTTTTATTAATGCCATCTATTTAATCAAGGGCAATTGTCAATAATATCACATTTTAAAGTTTATATCTCAAAAATGACACTAGAAAGAAAAAATCACAAAAATGACATTCATTAAAAGGTAAAATATTTCTAATACCCTTGGTTTAAAATTAAATAAACAAACAAAAATAAATAAAAATAAATAAAATAAAAATAAAAAAATGAAATTTTTTTTTTATAGTTTCAGATTATTTGTTTTCAGATTCGAATTTTTTATAATTTTGTTTTTGAATTTTTTTTTTCAAATATTTTTTTTTTCAAATTTTCTTTTTATAATTTAAAAATACTTTTTGAAACTGTTTTTAAAAATTTTATTTTTATTTTAGTATTTATTTTTTATAAAATTTTAAATCCTAATTCCAAAACCCCACCCCTTAACTCTAAACTCTAAGGTTTGGATTAATTAACCCAAGGGGTATACGTGTATATTTACCTCTTTAATAAAACATATTTTTGTGATTTTGAGCCTTGAGTACTACTTTGGGAACAAAAACTTGGTTTGGTGCTATCCTAGTCTTTTTCTCTTTAATCAATATCATTTTAGATAAATACATTTATTTATAAAATTAATATATTTTATCATAATATTGAGCTAAAACTAAATATAAGTTGTATTGAAATTGTAAAATAACAATTCTAATGTAATAAGAAAAAAATATCAAAGTAATGTTCAATAAGGAACAGAGGATGTAAAAGTTAGAGATCTATTTATAGGTAAATAGGTTTTAAATAGGAAGTTCATGATAAAACCGAATTTAACAGTACCCGAGTAGGCATATCAGAGCCTTTGATCGGAGGAACGCCGGGGATGTTGAGCAGCGTGTGGACGTCTTTGAGGTTTTTTCCAGCGGTTGTTTCGTCAAGAGTAGGGAGATGGAAGAAGGAGGCGAGACAGGCGGCTCCGGAGGTGAAGAAGTAGTAAACCGGGAAAGTGAAGTCACCGGCGACGACGTCTAGCACGGCGGTGCAGAAGAAGTCGATGATCATGGCACGGAGGTTGAATGTTTGGGAGATGGAGAAGAGAGTCCTGTGGACGTTCGGGTTGCTGAAGCAGATGATTTCTAAGATGAGCGCCTCGTGGCTTTGTGAGGTTGTTGAGGAGTAGGGTGTGACGGTTGGGAGGCGGTGGAAGGTGATTGAAGGGAAGGAGGTGGAGACGGTGGAGATGTAGGTGGTGGTTGATTCGGGCTGGTAAGGAGGTGGGACTAAGATGATGTGGATGGAGAGAGATGGGTTTTGGGAGAGGATGAGTTTGCCTAGCTCGACCATGGAGACTAAGTGGCCTATTGGTGGTGATGGATAAAGAACTATTGCTTCTTGCTTCTCCATTGGGGTTTGTGAGCTTTGTTGCAAGGATGAGTAGAAGAATGTGAAGTTGGAAGATGATGTAAATGATACTCCCTCCGTTTTTTAATATAAGTCGTTTTATACGTATGCACGTAGATTAATAAAACCATTAATTTATTATATTTTATAAACAAAAACATCATTAATTATTTATCTAACCACAATTCAACCAATAGAAAAATATAAGATATATTACCATTGGTCATACAATATTAATTATTAATAAATTTTACATAGAAAATCGAAAACGACATATAATTTGGAACAAAAAAATTTCTCTAAAACGACTTATAATAAAAAACGGAGGGAGTATGGTTTAGAGTCTCACACGGCTCTCTGATTGGAGACAGATTATGATTTGTGGAGGAAAATATACATGGACCAATCAATCAATGGCGGTGCATGGATAATGGATCCACTTTACGACAAAGAAAACATCACAAGTTGTAAAAATTTGAAAAGTCACCAAAAATTTGATAAGTCACAAAAGCAACAGTTCTTCTCACTCCTGTTGAGGTGACACCATCAGGCTTAATCCCAGAATGCTTCATAGTTTCAAACATTTCTAATCTAGCAAAGCCATTGAGGATGATATTATGTGAACTTACATCCGGGATGCAGCCATTTTTTTCCATCATTCTAAGCAACAAATAAGCTTCATTATCATACCAGCCTTCAGGTCCTTCACCATTCCTGACATAAGCGCATTGTAAGCGTCAACATCAACATCAACTCGGGTTTTATCTTCCTTAGATAGCTCATTTGCTCCAAGAGTGTTTATGAAGCTGCAATAACCTCACTTCTGAATCAGGTGCATTGGACTCAAATAAAGGCCTAATAAAAGCAGCAACTCTTGGTATGAATTCCCCACACTCACACAACCTTTGTTAACACCTCCACTCTAACCTATTTTTGCTTAAATATGTTAATCAACTTGTTTAAGAAGACAAGATCATGACTCCTCAACCCATCTCTAAGAACGTTCTCATATAAACCATATGCGTCTTCTACCTTCCCCACTCTGAGAACCCCTTATCAATTCTGAATAACCAGAATTTTCAAAGCAAAGAGGTGATTGAGGAGTTCCAAAATCTCCTTGTTATGATTTACAAAATCTAATTTGGTGACCTGCCAACACTTAAGCATTTTCTATGGAGAAACACTCTCAACAGTCACAAGCAAGACTAAAAACACAGAGAGTGAAGATTGATGAAACATGTTGCTCAGCTCTAGAGATAATATAGCACACACTTTTGTGTCAAACTATCTGTCTCCCAGTTTCAGTTTAATGCTCTTCTCATCTCCCATTTATTCAAATAGTCGTTAACCAATTAGCATAACCGGTTTCTGTCTGTAGTGTTACAGACCAAACCATAAGGTCAAAAAACAGTGCAAAAACCAAATTGGCTTGGCCGTGACAGACAGACTAACCCAAAAAAAACAAAACAGCAAAAGCAAAAAACCAAAAAAACCTCAAACTAGGATACAGTATTAGTACGGTACTATTGCTATACACTGAATAAAAATACGAACGTAGTAAATAAATAGAAAAACTCAAGATCAGTTTCAAACGTATTTTTAAGTGGGGATCAAGAGTTGACTGTATGTACAATTTCACCAATCTAAAGATTTGTCGCCATCATCATCATCATCATCAATCATCACACGAACGTAGAAGCCTTTGAAGTGCGTTGATCTGTACCAAGAGTGATTACCATCACAGTCACATCGTCATGATATCTCCTTTTCCTACCAGCCGGAACATTCAACAATTCTTCCAACGTGAACCCTAAAACTCAAAAGAGTAGTTGTTGTTATTACTATAGATAATAAAAACTTATATCTAAAGAAATTTTTTAAACATTGGCTTACCAACACGAGCAGCAGCTTTAGCTACAAGACGTTCAAGTAGAAACTTTGCTGGATCACCACAAGGATTACTAGCAATGAAGCCATGAACAAGCTCTATCGCTTCCTCGTTGCTGAAGAAATCAAACAAACCATCGCTTGCAACTATAACAAAGTGATCTGACTCCGTTATCTTGTGAACTCTCATCGATGGTTCCACCGAAACGTAAGGCGGACTCAAAAGGTTACGAACTCGAAGAATCCCCATCAGTGCATCGTTCAGTTTCTCCTGCAATAATAAAAGTTAAAACGAGACCACAAAAGACAAAAAAAAGCTACTATGATGTTATAAAACAATACCTTCTTCAAGTAACCAACTCCTAACGCACGTGTCACTTTAAGTTTCCCTTTGATCTTCCCACCAATAACGATCTTGGGATCATCAAGATGCTCACCCAATAGCCTAGCTTCTTCGATTTCGTTATCAACAGTGTGATCCTCCGTGAGCTGAACAGCTTGCAGCTTCTTGTTACCGTTGTACGTCGCTAGCACAGCTCTGCTATCCCCTAGATTCATGATGTAAAGATCCTTCCCGACAAGTAGAGTGACCAGAACACAAGAACCAACAGACACCAAGTCCGGTCTCTCCTCCATCTCTTGCTCAACCATCCTCAAGAAATCGTTTTCCGCCTGGAGAAGCGCGCGGTTCAAGCAATCCAACACTCCTTGTCTGAACAAATCAGAGGAAGAAGAGTCTACTATTACACTGACGCCTCCATCATCAACATCTTGATGCGTCTTCATCTGGTGATCAAGCAGCTGGAGATGGAAAACAATGGACTCGTACAAAGTACAAGCCAAGAAATCAGCAGCATCTCTTCCGTTGAATCCGTCGTAGATAGCGCAGAAGAGCCAACCGTTCTCCTCAGAGCACACGGCCTGAACTCTATCTTCACCAGCAGCACCACCCGCGACTTGAACTTCCATAGCAGAGAGGACAAACCCTTCGTTCAGAGAGGAAGAAGGAGAACTCATGGAGGTCAAGAAGCAAGACTCGGGCTCGGGAGGACTCGGGCTGCAGCTGAGACTCGCCATGCTTCCGTGGAGAGAAGGAGAGAGTATGTCGAGCTTGGAAAGCGCGGGGGAAGAGGGAACTTTCCTGAAGGATTTGGGAGAGTCTAGAGAGGGTAGAATCTCGGAGCCGATGACTCCGTTGCAGATGTTGGTGTTGGCTAGTGTAGGGTTACCGCTTAAAGCAGCACCTGAGAGACAAGAGAAGCTGCTTGTCTTTTGAAGCCTAAAGCCAGCAAGAACGCCGCGGCTATCAGGAACAATAGCATCTTCAGGGATTCCTATCGTCTTCTTATTATTATTGTTGTTATTGTTGTTGTTATTGCATTGATAGCCAAAGCTTATCTCAATCTCTCCATAAGGATCACTTAACGTCTCTTGCTGCATTTTGTTGAAAAAAATGTTTCTGTAACAAACAAACAAGATCTAGTTTAGTATTTTGCTTATCAATCAAAAGAGCCATTAACCAAGAAAAGTACAAAAAAGGACTTGTTATTATTATCAAAGTGTTTTTGATCCAAAAACCAGTCCTAATCAAATCTGAAACTGAGAAACTTAGCATTAGTAATGACCTTAGAGACAAGATACGTGGTGGTGAGTATAAGCAGAGAGCGAAAGTGAAAGATAGATTGGTGCCAAAATAACAAACATTTTCACAGTTAGCACAAGTTACATGTGGAGTTAAAAAAAACAATATTTTTACCATAGGACAAATATTAAATGCAGACCACAGAAGCTGTTGCTGCTAAAGGATTCAGATAAAAATGTTTTACAGAGAAGAAAAAAAAAACAGAAACAGAGGAAACTAACGATAAAATGAATGAAAGAAAAAAAAAAAAAATCTCATAAATTTTGCCTTGAGAATATCGACTTATTCACCATACAACAGAGAGAGAGATACATGTTTTGTAAGTGGTCATTAACAAAATCTACTGAACACTGTTGTCTGAAGGAAATCTCCTAAACACTGATGTATTAATAATTCTCCACTGACAGAACAAAAGCAGTAACAGGCAAACCGGATTACAAAACCGTGAATCAAGAGTATCGAATTATAGGGGTGTCATTGGAGACTATACAGAATATTGTGATAACGTGTGTTTGTGTTTACCTTAACGTAGAAAGGATTAGTAACGCGGATGGAGAAAACTCAAAGAGGGATTCGAAGAACCGGAGAGAAGTCACAGGAGAAAGCGAATCGGAGGAGGAGGAAGCGAATAAGAAAAGAGTGAGAGAGAGAGAGAGAGAAGAGGAAATATAGAATGGATGGAGGAGAAGAGCTAACGAGTGAATGTTTTCTTTGCTAATTTTGGGTCTCTTTAAAAAAAATCGATGCCTCCCTCTCTTTATAACCTTTCTCTCTCTCTCTCTCTGATTCGTCCTTACCTTTTCGCTTCTTTTTTATATATTTTTCATTCAAAGCTCAGTTTTACACGGAAAAATATGCTACTTTATTATCTTGGTTAAAATAAATTATTATTGTATTTTAATATCTAATTTTATTAAATCTCTTTTATCTATTTATAAATCATTCATCATATATTTTAATGTCTGAGGTTATTTAATTAAGATATCAAATATTTTATGACAAAAGTATAATCACTAGCTTCATTAATTTGTGATAAAATAAATAAATAAAACAAAATTGAAAATATAAAATTTAATCTTTTTTCAAAATGTTCAAAAGAAATTTTAAATTTTTTATTTCAAAATTGCTTTTTTAAATTAATTTTTTTTTATGTTTTGTTTGGGATGTGATTTTTTTTTAAAAAAAATATTATAAAACATTATTGAATGTGTATGAAATTTTCTGAATTTATAAACAAAAACAGTTTCTCAAATTCAAGAAGGACTTCGCAAACGTTTAGTTAAATTTTTTAAATGTAACTTGTATGTATATTTTGGAAAAACTTTTTTAAATGTGTATATGACGTTTTCGTGAATTTGAACTATGTGCATATTAAAAAAACAATATTAAATACATAATATTTTATAAATTGTACAAGGATATTTTTAAATATTTATAATATTTTCATAAATTTAGATATTAAATTCAGGAATATCTTCTAACAACTTTAAGAAGATGTATACATATTCAAAAATATCTTACTAAATATAGGTATAACTTTAATTCAGTAAGTTATTCATAAATACATATTCACAAAAGTCTTATTAAATACATATCTAAAAATACATTTGAAAATACATATTTATGATTTTTTCCTAATTTTATAAAGATATTATACATGTTATCATTATCTTCCTAAATTTAATAAGATATTATGTATATTTAGTAATGTTTTACTAGATATGCATGTAATTCAAATTTATTTAAAAATATTTAAGAAAAAAATCAAAAAGAAATTTCCAAAACCTCAAATTTTAGTTTAAATATTTATTTTGATATATTTTTGTCAGCAACTGAGACTGACTCATATAGGCTATGCCTAATTATTTATTTTGATATATCTGTAGAAAGCATATATAATTTTTATTTTAGTTTTAATGTAACTTAATTTAGTTATGTTGACCCTTTTGAACTAGTTTAAGAACAAAAACATGTTTTGAATTATTTTAAGCCATTTTAATATTTAATTACAATTTTATGTGTTGTTTAAAATTAAAATGATTTTACTTTTTGTATATAGTTATTTAAAATACTATAAATTTAAATGAGTAAATTATTATATAGAAACCGAAGATATGTTTGGTAGAATTCATACATACAGATTTTAGAAAATTATATCCAATATTAAATCTTAGACTTTTAAAGTAAAATTTTCTTGGTAGGATACTTTCAGATCCTTCTGATAAAAAAGATGTTAGAAATTTTTGATGGCCTTGTTAAAACTACTTTTCGAAAAGGAAAAATTATAAGAAATTAATATAATTTTTTAATCTGTTAAATATGCATTGTTGTTGTTATAACGTATAACCTTCGTAAATAACCATAACCAAACAAATCTATAGACGAGATTGAAAACTATAGTCAACAAATTGAAGGCAATAAGTGTGTTAGTTGACATTGTCTATGCTTATGTCATCCTCAGATCCCTACCTCTCTATTATTTTTCTTGGACTGCTCAATGTAACAATATATATTAATAATACTATAAGATTAAGCAAATAACCTCCATTTTTTGTTTGTTGTCTAGTTTCCCACGATACATCATATTAAAATTACAAGAGGGCTTATGTATGCAATTTAAAATGGTAAATTTCTTGACATCCATCCTATGACATAAACCCACATGTTCCTCCACTCTAGCACATTCTGATGCGAAGGATCGACTGTATATAACCTTTTCAGAGATAAAACAGCTTTCATATTTTATTATAGTAGCGTAAATTATGTTAATCCATATTCAGGTAAATAATTTACAAAATATTTATAATACAAATATTGCAGTCTGGATGGGCAGCATAATATAAAACCCCCCAAAATACATAGTGACGTTATACAAAAATCATAAAATTTTGAGTACTAGGCTACTAGTCACTAGATATCAACGTGTCGTACATCATAGTTGCCGCAAACAGAGACGCAAGGAAGTAACTTATAAAATAAATAGTACACACAAATAATACTATTCAAATGGTGAGCAAGAAAAAAAGTCGGGAATGTTTACAAGTTAGGTCGAGTGACGTAAGAAACGGGAGCGGTTCTTTACATTTTACATCTCTCTCAGAATATATTATACTAGTGTTTTTTTTTTTTTTTAATTTTATTATACTACTGTTTAATCAAAATTTGTTAAACCTGACGAAGAAGCCACACGAAAATTATTAAATAATCACAACGACGCAATGAAAAAGCTATATGAATTTATATACGTTTATCGATTTTGACTTGGTTTATTTGGAGCTACTATTATCTAACTTATGAGGTCACACCTGAAAGAAAATCCATTTCGATTTCGATTTTCTACATATTGAAAAAGTCCCACAACCTCAGACCGGTCTCCGTATTGAACAACAAAGACTTGTTCAAGCTTGACCGGTTTCCTTGATCAGAGCTTAACAACCACGCAAATCACTCAATAGATTCGGTTTGGTAAACTAAAATTCCGGTTTACAGCTTGAGATCGCGTTCTACACTAATTTTTTTTCCTATACCTTAGCGATGCATCATTAAAAATTATCGAACCAAATGTTTGGTATGATTATAGAAACCAAGAGTCAATATTGTAATGCTAATAAGAGGCTGAGTGGAAGATCATATCACATCAATATCATATCAATATACGACTTATCAATGATAGGGAGAGTCGTTTAGTAGTTTTGATATAAAAAAAATACCCACAAAATACTAATTGGTGGCTGTTGAGCACAGGAGAGGCTGCTTGCTGTTGAAGCCAACTGATTGAAACAGTCGTCATCACTTCAATTCCTTCCCTGAAATTGACATTCGATGACAATCCCATTTTAGCTTACGTACCTTTTCTTTTGGAAATTTCTAATGAACAGGAGAGGTTTCAGTTTTGTCTTTATTGGAAAGCAATTTTCAAATATAGATTGTCCATTTTCTGCAAGCTGTCTCTCTTATGTGCATCTTAGCTGCAAGCTGTTGTGTTATGTGCATCTAGTTGCAAAGTTCCTAACTACTACGTCTCTTTCTTAAACCACAGAACCTGAAGTTGTTTTTCGTTGTTAGTGTTTTATCAAGATAGTACACATATGTATAGATCCAGGATTTATAATCTTAGCAAGAAGAAGTCTGATGAT
Organism: Brassica napus; assembly: GCF_020379485.1. Lineage (NCBI taxonomy): Eukaryota > Viridiplantae > Streptophyta > Magnoliopsida > Brassicales > Brassicaceae > Brassica > Brassica napus. Next base: position 23,658 of record NW_026016601.1, on the reverse strand, counting down.
GAGGTTACCTTTGACTTTTTTTTTTGTAAACTGGAATTAAGATGCAATGGTGTAGAAAACTTTTGTCATTCCTTTCTTTGTTCTCATCTGTGTGATCTGAGAAACGACAAGGGAAGTACAGAGAATCATGTAATCAACAAAAAGGGAAGAGATATATACTTGAGACTGGGTATAATGGATGTGTACCTTCATGCTTATGATATCAGATATATCGGAGACATGGGTGCCACCACACGGACACCCAGGGTTTTCACCTAATCTTAAGACTCGGGGAGTGCTGCCCTGTAAGGTAAGTAAACATAGAAACATGAGTTTGATAATACTTCAAGAGGTGAAGTGGCTCAGGACAATCTATTGTGGATTCATTTGTTATCTATTTTCCAAGCATAACTAGCTAGCTTACTCTAACTGGATACCTATTAACCAGCAATGCAACAAGGTTAAGTACTTTTGATGCTACCGGAATCATCACTAACATAGATACCAGATAGATGATATAACATTTTAGACAGAGAGTAAGAACTGATACAGAAACTGATTTATCTATCCATCATGGTTACACTTTAATTCAAAGCAAAAATGATCATTCTATGAAAATCAACTGCCTCCATATAGCCTAACTGAAAAAATTTGCTACAACTGAAGATAAACATTGCCACTCCTATAAGATCTCGAAGTCATTCAAGGAAAAATGCTACTCCGTAAGCTGGACACTCGAGGTTTATACTGAGAGAAAAATCATTGGAGATCGAGGAAGAAGATAATTGAAACAAATACCTTGGGAATATAATCAGGAAGAGTGCCACCACAGAGCAGGGATGCCTCTTCATAGGGTAATATATCAGCATAAACCTTATACAAGGAACAACAACCAAAAAAAATCACTATTAAGAATTTCCAACAATGAATAAAGAGACTCTGAGGACTTACCTTTCCTCCTTTGGATATTAGTTCATTAGCCTCTGCCTCCAACTCTTTCTGCTTCACCAGCAGTTCAGCCTGTGGAACGACTCCTTTGTATTCCACAAAAGGACTGGATCATATATCCTATTGTCAGTTAAGTTTGGCATAGAGGTAAACTGATGACCAAAACTCTCAAATATCTTATTACCCGTCAGGGAAATGGTACCCTTTCCCAGGCTCCAAATGTCCCAACCCAACTTTCTGCATACACAAATCCAGCAAGTGTCCAGCTGAGTGCAACCTGGTCATTAATAAAAAAAAATGTAAACTTTAACAACTCAGAACCTAGTTTTCAGAAACTTCTGTTGCCATCATAAACAATGAGAACAATCTTTAACAGTGACTAAATAACAACTCAGAAGATCTCCAAAAGCATTTTTCACATCAATTAGAAGAGCATCAGCAACCACTATGCAGAAAACACTTCCAGTACCAATCAAACAATCAACCTTTACACTAAGCTACAACTTCTATTTAGCTTTCCTTGCCTGGAATTGAGTTTACGCCTTGATTCATCAACAAGCAAGTGAACTTCTTTCCCCTTTTCAACATCTTTAGGATTCGAACCTTGGAACACTCCGTAATGGAGAACCTAAAGGATGTAATCATGTAACACACAAACATTATAAAGATTTTACCAAACTAATCAAGCAGTGGGAACGATTGAGATACACAATTCAAAATCTCACGATTCCATCTTTGGATCGAACATCTTGAACCGAGAACTTGAAATCCGAACCGGCGAATTCGATTAAACCGGTGTCCGACGGCTGGCCTCCACCTTGCGGATGAAACACGGTGGAGTCCAATATAAGAGCTATACGTCCATCTTCCCCCTGATTCATATAGAGATTCAGCATTGTATATAAAGAAGACGGCGAAGAGGTCGAGAATGGTGAACGGACCTTGAATAAGGAGAGGCACGTGGCTTGGGATTGAAGTTTAAACATGTCTACATGATAATCAAGCTTCGTCGGAGGAGGAGAATCCATGGTGATTCCGATGGGTGTGAACCCTTCCCGAGTTTTTTCTGTAAGTCTCCACAGCAACGGGAAACAAAGAAGGAAGTGCAGTGTAATTAGGCCTTCATTATTATGGGCTTTTCATCTCCTTGTTGGGCTTCGAATTTTCAATTTGTTTAGAACATCTCCAATGTATAACTTTATTTTTTCCTCCAAAATGGAGTTGATGAACAAACAAAAAATAGACTAATTTCATTATGGAATGAGATATGGAGTTGAGTTAGAGCATTTCTTAGTTCATATTCACTTTTACTCCATTTTAAGGATAGAGATATCCTTAGCACCATTTTTTGGGAGGTTTTTGGGTTATGTATTAAGACTATGATAGAAGCAACTTCACTCACGTTTGTTTTAAAGTTTAACCACACTCTCTCACACACCCGTGTATAAATAACCTTGAAGTTTGATAATTTTTTTCATGTGGTGAAGATTTCGTGGATGAAAAGATGATTTCTTCGAGTGAAACTAAATGATGTTGAAAAATCGGCAGATGAATAATTTCATTCTAATTTTACTGTAGATTTTAATGTTAATCTCGAAAAGTTAGAAAACCATTTTTTTTGTTGGATTTTCCTGGTTTGTGATTATATTCTTTGTTAGAACAGAAGAATACATACTCCACACACCGGGCACACCCTATGATTCTAAGAGATGGAAACGCGTAAATCGGTGAGAACACATGGTTTTAGTCACACGTCAGAACAAAAAAAAACTGCTGAGAAAAACTGAATAAAAGCCAAATAAAGCTCAATTCCCCGTAAATGTAGGTCCAAATCATAATCTTCTGTTTGGTGGCGGCGTGGCGCTGCCGCACGAGATGGCTTTAATAATAAATCAATTTCATTGATGTCAAAACAAAAATTTTAATTTGATGAAATTACAAATTACAAATTACAACTAGACTAACAGTAACACAAAAAAGTTTCATTTTACTCAGTATGTTTTTAATCTGAAATAATCACAAATCATGGTAGAAAACCATTCATAATTGTACAAACTAAAAGTAAATGCGTTTTGTAGTATTCTTATCTACCCTTGTACTCGTTTTTTATTGTTAGTACTTTAAAACATTAGATTTTTCAAATGTATGTGCATAATGGGTTAATGACATAAGCCAAAACATAATCATAACTCTTATTGACATTTTGTAGTATAATTGTTCTACTTATGATTCTGATTAAAAACATTATGATATTTGCGAAAAATAAAAGACATTCAAGAGTGAATATAAGGTAGTAAAAAGAAGTTTCATTCAAATAACAAAACATACACTATAAGTTTTTTAAATTGGTTTATATAATTACAGTAAATCATCTTTTTTTTTGCGCAACCACAGTAAATCATCTATAAAATGAGTAAAAGTGACCAAGAAAATTAAGAAAGAACAAAAAAAAAAGTAAGGTGGATGTCTCCATCAAAACACTTAGGGCATTATTAAACACCCTTAAGATTTGAAGCTAACAAAAGAGCCCACTTGTAAAAGCTGTCTTAACATCACACTAAAGTCAAGTGGTAGTATCGTAATTACTAACATCTGCAGTGTCATTTCGACATGTTACTTCTCTTTTAACTAAACCTCGTCTCTGTTTCTCTTTCATCAAAGTTCGTGCACTGAAAAACATGAGAGGACTCTCCAGAAACTCCGGCACGGCGGCGATTCTCGCGATCTTCGCAATCCTCGCCGTTCAGCACTTGACCGTAGCCGCCGACTTCCCTCCGTTAGAGACAGAGTGCCGCGGTACCATAGCCGAATGCTCGGTTTCCGCCGCGTTTGGAGACGAAGGAGATCTGTTCTACGGCGGAGGAATGGGAGCGGAGTTCGAGATGGACTCGGAGATCAACCGGCGCATGTTAGCGAACAGGAGGTACATCAGCTACGGTGCGCTGAGGAGAAACAGTGTACCTTGCTCACGACGCGGCGCATCTTACTACAATTGCCGACGTGGCGCACAAGCCAACCCGTACTCTCGCGGCTGCAGTGTCATCACTCGCTGCCGGCGATAAATCTGTAATTTTCCTCAATATTCTTTTCTTTTTTCTTATATATATAATTTTCAGATAATTTCTCAGTTTCATTGCAATATTCATACGCATATCTATACTATACTAAAAGCTCTATATACTCCACTCTAAAGCTGTCCACGTCATTTATTATATTCAACCAATCAGAGAGTATTGTTTGGTCACGTCACCATCAAACTTCTAAAAAAGCTTCGAACCTATTTCCATTGATCTTCTCATCTTTTTTTCTCTTGCAAAAACGTTTCTTGAAAGGACTGTCTTCTTATCTCTCAAACCTTCCTCTATCACTCATAATTATATATTGATTCAACTTATAAAGTCACTAATAATAGATTGATTTGTCTGTTTGAGTCGATTTCATCATCTCTCCTTCAGTTCTAAATACAATTTTTCAGTTTAAAATTCACATTGATTCGGGAACACTCAACCGACGAATACTATAGTTCATCAACCGCAGGCCATGTTCGAAAACGCGGCAACTCGGCCGAGTACACGGCCTTGCAACGCTCGGCGGTACAGAACCGCCGCGATTTCATCAAAATCGGACAAAAAATCGGATTCATCAAAAAAGTCCAGGCTTTTGAATTTTAAACGCTTGGAATTTGATGTTACGTCGCAAATCTACAGTTTTTATGCAAAAATTGATAAGAAAACTGCAAGAAAATGATGTTTTATGTTAAAAAAGTTCGAGGCGGCCATGAAAATTTCGCAGTAGAAGTGAAAACCCTAAAAGGAAGAAGACGAATTAATTACAAATTTGCCATTAATGAAAAAAAAAAATTCTAAAACAAAAAAGAAGGACCTGCGTTTTGAACCCATGACATCCTCCGTCATAAAACCGTCTTTTGCCACCGGACCACGTTGTCTTTACAAATAATCGTAGAAAATTATTTAATAGGTTATAGTTTTACGTAAATTAAAAAAAGAAAAAGATAACAAATGAATTGAAAAAATAAAAAGTGGAACCATACATACAAAATAAATATTATGGCCAAAACACAAAAAAAAAAAGATGAACCCAAATTTTTTTTTTTGAAACTAAGATGAACCAAAAGTTAAAAACAGAAACATTTAAAATTGGTTCAAATAAAGAATTTAGGCGACAATTAATGACAGCAACAAAATAATAAAACTACAATAAATATACTCCAAAAGTTAACACCAACAATTAACACAAAAATCATATAATCACATATTAATCATTGTTGTATCAATCATTCCCAAAAAATAATTACATACTATAACAACAAAGTAACGTTAATATACAAGTGAAACATTAAACAACGACATGTATCCACAAAATCTGAATTATAAAACACATAAAACAATCAGTCGAAAAAGAGAGCTTGACAAATATTCTTATGTGATACATGAGAAATCAATATGCTAAGAAACAATTAACCGGCTGGTTAGAAGCGTTAATCCAACAATATAAAAAAAAATGAAATCCTACTATCAATTACATTACATTAAAAAAAACTATCAATTACAACACATTTAAAAATGAGAAATCAAAAAACTACTACACTTTTATAGTAGGAGCAAAATTCTACAAACAATAAGTTGTATCCGGTGGTTTAGAAGAATATGAACTTCAAAAATATAAATATCATATTTAAATACAATACATAACTGTACATGGACATTAACTTTAGAAGAAAATAAAATGTTACATTTATTGATTTCAAAAATGTATTTTCTCATATACATAAATATGTTATAGTATTCTTGCAACCAGAAACATATATTATTCAAATAAAAATAATACTCTTTGTTAAAATATATATTTCCTCTTTATAAATAAGTGTATGTTCTTTATTCACCAAAAGAAAAAAATTTAAAACGAAAAGGATAAACGAATATCTGACACATGAGAGAAAATGATTACAAATAATAATACATTGCAAACCAATATTACAACAAAGACACACACAAAATCTAATTTAATTTACCACCTACTACATATTTTAAAACCCATCGAAAATAGTGAATAAAAATTAGTATTCACCTGCAAAAGAGGGTGTGACTTCTTTTTGTTTCCATTAGTTAGCGCTAAATTTATATATAAATACACTTAAATCAAACATTAGTTACATGAAAATGGCTATATGTTACATATCAAATTTCTTTTTGTATTCGCTCCTCTATGACATAAAAGATAAGCTGATTTCAACACCATCTTCAGTGTGTTCATAAAATATAGACATATCATAAGACCAAAGCTAAGTGGTGCATATACCAAATTTTTTAAAATTTCTAAATTTATAGAAAACAAAAACGTAAAAAAAATAATAGAAAACTGCTAAAGATACTATCAAACATTAAAGTTAAATTTAATACAAAGTAAAAATATTCACATATTAATAATAATTATGAATAATATATTTAAAATTTATAATCCGCGCGTAGCGCGGACAGAGGATCTAGTATATGTAAATTTCTCTGGAAATAATCTCCGTCATTGATGTAAAAGTACCAAGAAAATAAGTATGGAATTGAATTAGATAATTAACGTTGTAATCAATAGTATCATCAGTGATATAGGAATGTGTTGAAGTAATATTGTTATTTAAATGAAATTTTTGTAGGCAGATAATGCGTACTATCCCTTATAATAGAATAGTGTATTATATGAGTGTTCATCGGTGCATCACGCATGTTCTAGAGAAATAACAGAACCTAAGAAATAAAATATGGTGAAAGTATGATCGCTAAGAGAATAAAGTTTTTATTTTATGTAAATAATGATGGAAAAAAGAAAGACGATAATATGATTTGGTTGGGTGCCAACTAAAGCCAGCTTTACCTGTACCCCTTTCGGCAGAGCCACACGTGCAGGATAATCTGTAATACTTTTTTTTGGGTCGAATAATTAATCTGTAATACTAAAATTATTAAAAAGATCCATGAATTTCGATATGAAATTTGTTAAGTCACGAGAACTCCAACGTGTAAGACCAAACACATAAGCTCTACGTCATTAATTGGAAGTGGCCATTATTTGGAGGGAAAACTTGTCAAAGACAATGAAAACTTTACATTAACTCAAAATAGTTACAGATGAAACATTAAATATCGCAACAACAATTCAATTGGAGTCAATATTTATTTATTGCACTCTCAAATCTAACGGGTCTTGTTACATTTTGACATACAAATGTACAAAAAAGTGTGTGACCACATCTCTCTCCCCAAATCTAGTGGAGAGCTCAGAGGCCAACCAAACTCATCACCGATTGTTTTGTTATATTCATTCGAATTATTATGTACATATTTGATCCAATGATGAAACTCAAATATTATACAGAAATTAGAAAGTATATATTGTGTGCATACAAAACAACAAACGACAACTTCATCTTCCGGGTCCTTGTCACGCGGACTTAGCTTTCCCATATCCTTAATATGCAAATTTCTCAATACAATAAACATATTGTTTTCAATATAATTCAATTTGGGCAGATTCGAATGTTACATCATATTCAGTAGCTGGCATTGATCTTTTATTTATTTTTCGGGATCAGTGAGTTAATTAGTGTATTTTTAGATATTTAAAAAACACGAGTCCTCTACCTACCATATTTTCAAATGCCAGTCACTCGGAAGCGATGGGACGCCGATGGAGTATCGATCTAACAACTCTTTTGGACACACCAAGGATAGACTCAAACAGAAATAATTGTCCCTTTCAATCATTCACATCCAAATGTATTCGTGGATGCATGGTTCTAAGTTCCAACAAGGTTATTTTCTAAGTAGTTCCAAGTGTACTAGGACAGATTCTCTTACCTTATGTAAAATATTTATAAAGAGAGCTAACTCTAGCTGCAACAAAAACGATGAATTTATGAATGAAAAAAAACAAACAAAATCCAAATCAACATTAGCTTCCTCAGCATTAGAGCTGGGAATTTTAATCAAAGCCTGCGGACCCGCCCCGTTTGATCCGCTGTGGGGCGGATGCGGGTCAAACAGTTTGAAAATGTTCAATGGCGGGTGCGGGTGCGAGTCAAAGATTATTTTAAGCGGGACGGATGCGGGTCAGTCAAATTTGAGTCGCGGGTACTCGCTAATCCGCAATTTTTTTAAAAAAGACTTTTTTTTAAAAAACATTTTTTATAAAAATATATAAAATTTCATAAATATTTATATAATTTTAATTATAAATATATTATTTTAATATAATTTTTTTAAAAATAATAATTTTTAACTATATAATAATAATTTTTAATTAAAATAATTATTTTTAATATAATTAATAATTAATACTAAATCTTGGATTTGGTTGTTAAGATGAATAACGGGTAAAAAAATTTTTGTTTGCGGGTTGTGCGGGTCGATTTTTTGAATAAAAAAAATAATTTAACCTGCAGCGGGACGGAGTGGGTCGGGACGGATTGACCCGCAAACCCAGCACTACTCAGCATCAAAAACCAAACGAAGAGAAAGTAAAGTAATGAAACTAAACTTGTAATAACGCTTCTTCTATTGGACTTCCAGGAACTGGGACCAAACTTGGAAAATAAGTACAATGCACAGGCCAAGGATCAACAACAGAATTTAGTTTGACTTTGCTGATCAACTTGTTTTCTTTCAAAATATAGATCCAAGGATGGCCAGTTTCGTCGCAAGAACACATAACAAGCCTTTTATCATCGATGAAGTAACTTGGTTGAGAGCTGGAATATTCATTCGATACTAAACCTGGAAAGTTAGGTATAGACAAAGTCCTGAAGTTCATCCAAACCACATCAGCACCATCCTCAACGTTAATCTTGTTCTTGGTCACCCAAATCTCAATCTTCTTTGTCTTGTATCATTGTTTCAACAACGAAAACCGATCTCCCTTGAAGACCGGAAGGACAAGAGCATTGCGAGGATGGTTCATCCCACATGGTAGATCACAAAAGAATGTATAGAATCTCTCGCTCGAAAAATCGAAGTTAATTAGATGGTACAAGAGATCAGTCTTGTCACAGAAAGCAATCCAATACAAATTTTCCATGTAACGATACACCACATCTCGTGAATAAGTTAGTTACTGTATCTTTCAGACTTTTGTCTCCCCTTCTAGCCTTCAACTTGAGGTCTTTCCACACATCACAAGAAAAGTCTTGGGTTTTCCACACGGAATGGTTTTTCAAGTAAGACCCAATGGTCTTGTAACGTCTTTCCTCAGCTCTCATTTTGTTATCATTATTATTATCATAGCCTATCCCATCGACTTCCAAACTAGATTGGCTAACATCAGATTTGATCCATCTACTTTGTTTCAACCACGGGTTCCAAACCACGGCTTCTTTTTTCTTGCGATATAGCAAGAACTCATTGCAGTTAGCCAATGCTTACCGAATAAATCTTGGACTTGGTTGCTAGAATGAATCGAAACGTCAACTTGTGGTTATCGATGAACGTCTTGTCGTTGAAGAGATCGTCCCATCTCTTGCAAACGGTTCTGAAGCGAACAAGAGATATTGGAGGGACATGAGTGAGTATTTCTTCAACCAACTCCCATGGAAGCTGTTCCTGATCTTGCACGCCTATCTCTTTTATCGTTTTGGTTGAATCCATCGTCTATTTCGTAGCTAGGGTTTGAACTTTGAACCGTATCTTTTCAAAGTAGAGGATCCGATGGACAAAACAATAAATACCTCTTTCTCAAAAAAAAAAAAAAATACTGGTTTCACATGTGAGTAACGTGACAATAGTTGATGAGTTTAAACTGTTTTGTCTAGATGAACAATGTGTATACAAATTATTTTATGAAATAATTGAGAAACTAAAAACTATACATATATAATTAAATTGGTTTACACATAAATCAAAACAATTATCATCATTTATTTACAATCATATTATGGTAAAATAAATTCAAACATTCATTTTTATCTATTTAATATGGTATATAATTAAGTTTAAATGATATTAACATAAAAAATGATATTAAGATAGATATATTGTATATTTTAATATGATTATCTGTTAAATGAAGCTTTATACTCACATGTTTTAAAGTCTTAACATTTTTTAAAAACCAAGATAAAAAAATATCGATGTGGAACTACTAATAGTTTAAATAATTTATAATTGTTTAATTATTTTTGGATACCGTAGAAATTTTATAAATTACTACTCAATAAATTAACACATTATAAATTACTAACAACTCAAAACTGTGAATAAGTGTAAAGATACATTAAATAGATATTACAATTTAGGTTTTGTAAATATATATATACTTTCATGAAATTTCAAAATATTTTTAGTTATATTAACTTGTGCAATTTTGGAACTACGATAGTTTCCTATTTTTCTTCCAAATTAACATATATCAAACTATACATAATCTAACCAAAATATGTTATAAATCAAAGACACTGATCTAAACTAAATGAAAGTAAGAAAAAAAGTAAATCTAATTTCAGCTTATTTAGAACAATGAAGCAAACATTGTCTAATTGAGAGGAATAATGCAATCCAATATTAAAAAAGAATAACCGAACCAATAATTTTTTATAAGCAAGTCACACACACACATACATATATATATATATTATTTATTTTTATGCATATAAATCACATAACAAAACAATTTAAACTTATAAAAATGAAAAAAAATATTAATCGTTTGTAATTAATTATGTATTTTGTGAATATATACATATATATACCTCTGTGAGTATAAAACAATCACCTAGTAATATATTATTTATAAAGTGAGCTAACTCTAGCTGCAACAATGACAATGAATTTATGAATGAAAAAATAAACAAAATCCAAATCAGCATTAGTTTCTTCAGGATCAAAACCAAACAAGAAGACAGAATAACGTAATAAACTAATCTTGTAATAATGCTTCTTCTCTTGGACCTCTAGGAACCGGGACCAAGCTTGGAAAATAGGTACAATGCAAAGGCCAAGGATCAAACACATCATTTAGCTGGACTTTACTGATCAACTTGTTTTCTTCTACAACATAGATCCAAGGATGGCCAGTTTCGTCGCAAGAACACAAAACAAGCCTTTTATCGTCGATGAAGTAACTTGGTTGAGAGCTGGAATATTCATTCGATACTAAACCTGGAAAGTTAGGTATAGACAAAGTCCTGAAGTTCATCCAAACCACATCATTACCATCCTCAACGTTAATCTTGTTCTTGGTCACCCAAATCTCAATCTTCTTTGTCTTGTAGCATTGTTTCAACAAAGAAAACCGATCTCCCTGAAGACTCTAAGGACAAGAGCATTGCGAGGATGGTTCATCCCACATGGTAGATCACAAAAGTATGCATAGAATCTCTCGCTCGAAAAATCAAAGTTAAGAAGATGGTACAAGGTATCAGTCTTGTCATAGAAAGCAATCCAATACACATTTCCATGTAACGATACACCACATTTAGTGAAGAAGATAGCTGCTTTATCTTTGAGACTTTTGTCTCCCTGTATAGGTGTCAACTTGGGGTCTTTCCACACTTCGGAAGAAAAGTCTTGGGTTTCCCACTCGGAATGGTCCGTCCAATAAGACCCAATGGTCTTGTAACGTTTTTCATCAGCTCTCATGTTGTTATTAACATAACCTATGCCAACGACTTGGGAACTAGGTTGGCTAGCATTGACTTTGATCCATCTGCTTTGTTTAAACCACGGGTTCCAAACCGCGGCTACTTTATCCATACCACATAGCAAGAACTCATTACAATCAACCAAATGTTTAATATGAGATTCTGTACCGGGAACTTCCAATGTTAACTCACGCACCAATATCTTAGGGTCAATGCTTACCGAGTAAATCTTGGATTTGGTTGTTAAGATGAATCGAAACGTAAACTTGTGGTTGTTTAGGAACGTCTTGTCGTTGAGGAGAGCGTTCCATCGTTTGCAAACGGTTCTGAAGCGTACAAGAGATATTGGAGGGACATGAGAGAGAATTTCTTCAATCATCTCCCATGGAAGCTCTTCCTGATCATGTGCAGCTATAGCCTTTTTTGTTTGGTTGAATCCATCATCTATGTTAGGGTTTGTATCTAATGTCCGTCAAACACGTCTTCAAAATAAAGGATGCGATTATCATCAAAACAATAAATATATAATTTGGGTTTCACAAGGGAGTAACGTGACCATAGTTGATGAGTATAACACGTGTAATCTCCCTTTTTCTTCCTCAATTTGAAATCTTTATTCTAGATAATATTTACTAGAACTTGACATACACGTCCGTGCATGTATTTTTTTACTTTAGTTATTCAAAAAACATTGTATATGATTGATTATATAAGTGAAACCTCTATAAATTAATAATGTTGGGATTTTGAAATTTTATTAATTTATAAAGATGTTCATTAACATAACTACATAAGTTTCCTTATTTAAATTTTGTATAAGATATATTTATTCTAAGATAAAAAAATATATTTGATTTTAATGTATAGACATTAACTGTTATTTTTTAAATTTGACATTTATATTAATTTTATTATATTATTTGGTGTATATAACAGATATTTCATAAAATTTAAATGTGGTTTTTGGTATAATATTACTAAATCTCATCAAAAATATATTAAATGTTAAGAAAATATAAAGATAATTTCATTGTGCATATAAAACAAATAATATAATAATATGTTCTTACTTATATAAAATATGTACACATATAATTTATTAATTTATAATTTTAATGGGACCATATATATACATAGAAATTTCTAAAAGATTATTATTTTATTATTTTATCGATTTATGTCAAATTTTAAACCGATTTAAGTTAGGACCGGTGAAATTAATTAGTTTATAGAGATTATTAATTTATCGAGTATTAATTTATAGAGGTTCTATTGTATTCAATATTTGTTATATATGATTGAGTTTCTTGTCAATATATGATTGGTTGTATATTAGTTCATTTTTACATAAATTTTCTTTTATTATTATTCATTATTTATATGTGGATTATTAAATTTTAGTTAATAGTAAGAAAACTTTAGGTATTAGATTAGATAAACACATATGTTATTTATTTTATTGATAAAATTTTATATAAATGTAGAAGTAAGGGTCTGACTGGTTTTTCCGCTTCGATCCGCAAATGCAGCTTTTGCGGTTGGTAGCGGTTGACAGCGTTTCAAAACAATCATACAAACCGTTACAAATCGTTACAAACCGCTCTGAATATCTTAAAATCAAAAGTTGGTTCCAGCTAGCGTTTGCTGTTGCGGGTGAAAAAATAAATATAAAATTATTTTCAAAAATATTTTAAAATTTTAAGATTAATATTTTAAATTTTAAAATTTTAAAATGGAAATATTATAAATTAAAATTCACAAACAATATCATAATTTGTTTTATAAAAAGTCATGAAGTTCATCCAAACCACATCATCACCATCCTCAACGTTAATCTTGTTCTTGGTCACCCAAATCTCAATCTTCTTTGTCTTGTAGCATTGCTTCAACAAAGAAAACCGATCTCCTCTGAAGACTCTAAGGACAAGAGCATTGCGAGGATGGTTCATCCCACATGGTAGATCACAAAAGAGGGAGGAATAGAATATTTCGCTCGAAAAATCAAAGTTAAGAAGATGGTAAAAGGGATCAGTCTTGTCACAGAAAGCAATCCAATACAAATTTCCATGTAACGATACACCACATCTCGTGAAGAAGGTAGCTTGTTTATTTTGCCTACTTTTGTCTCCCTGTCTAGGTTTCAACTTGGAATCTTTCCACTCTTCGGAAGAAAATTCTTGGGTTTCCCACATGGGACTGTACTTCGTCCTGTAAAACCCAATGGTCTTGTAACGTCTTTCCGCAACTCTCATGTTGTCATTATTATCATAACCTATGCCATTGATTCAGAAACTAGGTTGGCTAGCTTGAGCTTTGATCCATCTACTTTGTTTCAACCACGGGTTCCAAACCGCAGCTCCTTTATCCATGCTACATAGCAAGAACTCATTGCAGTCAGCCAAATGTTTAATATCAGATTCTATCCCTGGAACTTCCAATGTTAACTCACGCACCATAATCTTAGGGTCAATAATTTACCGAGTAAATCTTGGATTTGGTTATTAAGATGAATCGAAAAGTCAACTTGTGGTTGTTAATGAACGTCTCGTCGTTGAAGAGAGCGTTCCATCGTTTGCATACGGTTCTGAAGCGAACAAGAGATATTGGAGGGACATGAGAGAGAATTTCTTCAATAATCTCCCATGGAAGCTCATGTTCCTGATCATGTGCAGCTATAGCCTTTTTCGTTTTGGTTGAAGCCATCATCTATTTTCGTAGAGCTAGGGTTTGAACCGAATGTTCGTCAAATATGAATGCGATGTTCAAAACAATAATAAACACTTAGGGTTTCACATGTGAGTAACGTGACCATAGTTGATGAGTTTAACACGTGTGTACTACAATTTCCCCTTATTTCTTCCTTTTAACCTCTTACCCAAGTTTATTTAACCTTCTGTTTTCTAAATGGTAATATAAGAAAATTGAATTTCTCCTAAAAGGCTTAAAACCTATGGCTTAATTGGACCATGTTAATTTTCTATTTATAATATATCAGTTTTTATGTACATATTGAGCTATTGGTTTCCGATGTCCAATCCATTGTTATGACAATAAGATTTATGGTTGTGTTTAAGAACATAAACATCACTACAAGAAACATCGGCATACTGAGGAAAAAAAATCGTCGGTATGTCGTCGGAATAACGCTATTCCAAGGATATACCGAGGAAAAAAGTCCTCGGAAATATCTCCTCTGAAATTCATATTTCCTCGGAATTCCGTCGGAAATATCCGATGGAATTCCGAGGAAACTAAATTCCAAGGAAACTCCGAGGACACCAAGTTCGTCGGAAGGTTCCTCGGAATATACCGAGGGACGCCTTCCTCGGAATATTTTGATGGAATTCCGATGGTCCAATCCTCGGAAGTTTCGACGAAATATTCCTCGGAATGTTTATCGGGAATTTCCGCGGAACCTGGCTCTCGAAAAATTCCGAGGAACATCTTTCCCTCGGAAAATTCCGAGGAACTTCTGTCCCTCGGAAAATTCCGAGGAACTTCCTTCCCTCGGAAAATTCCGAGGAACTTCTTTCCCTCGGAATTTCGGAATTTTTTTAAAAAAATTTAAATTTTTAAATTTAAATTCGAAAATTTAAAATTAAAATTAAAATTGAAAACATAGTAGATAATATTCAAAGTTAAATAAAACATTCCGAGTTTTTGGTAAAAAAAAAAAACTACGGGTCTTGAATGTTCGGGAACACCTCGTTCGGGTACATCCTCCTCATCATCTCCATCATCTGCTCGTTCAGCCTCTTTTATGTCTCATAGCCCGCCTGTTGAGCTGCCATATGGGTCTCCAACGCAGATATCCGATCATCCTTGTCCTTCAGCTGAGCCGTAAGAACTTCTAGATCAACATATGGCGGTGGTGCAGAAAAAGGAGCAGCCGACCGGGAGCGACGACCCAAACCGACCAAACGTCCCTTCTTCTTTGGAACCGACTGAAATATAAATAACCAAATTTAAATAATATAAATTGATGATAAAATAAAAATCAAGAAATAAATAAATTGAACTTTAAAAAAAAAGAACTTACCGATTCAACGATTTCGTTGATTCGAACCGAGGACAAGTTGGTCGAAGCCGTCGAATCGTCATCATCGGTTTGAAGCTGAGACACTTCGTCATACACCTGAGTTTGGACCAGGTCGACCACGTCCCTCACAAGACCATCATCAATCTGGCTGGTCTTCTTGTTGGTATACGCCCTTTTCATTAGGGCGAGATCATCAACCGGCTCGCCCTCATTTTCTTCCGCCTTGAAAAAAAAATAAATTAAACAAACATTATAAATTTGAAGAAATGCACAAAAAATAAAATTCTGAAACTTAAATAATTGAAGAAAAAACGGTTGAACTTACCATGCGATCCCCCAGAGTGGCAATAGATTGAGCACCCAAGTTATGCTTGTAGATGCCCTTCCCTTTACGGTCGCTCATGCGGTTGTTGGAGTTGGTGGAAGAAGTTTCTTTCGTCTCTTCCTTATCCCAATGCGCACACAACTCCTCCCAGACCGTGTCGTTCATCGACTTTGGAACCTTTTAATTTTTTTAAAAAATAGTTTAATAAATTAAAAATTGTTAATAAATTAAAAACTACCTTGTTTGCTTCCCACTTCTTCTTCCACTCGTACATCTGCTTCCCATAGTTGTCCATAACTTTATGGACAAAATGGTGATAGATAGAGAGCGTATCATCGGAATTCCAGTTGAATTCTTGCTGAAATATTTTAATAAATATTTTAATAACTTTATGGACAAAAATATAAATAGTTTAATAATTACAAAAAAAAAGTTTAACATGCATGTTAATTGATATATGTCACCATATTAACCATTTGATTTATGTAGTTAAAAATACATTAGTATCATCTAAATGTCTCGATCACCATTTTATGATATATATTTTGATGTATATAATCAGGGGCGGTCCTGAATTACTCGGGGCCATAAACAACAACAAAAACGGAAGCTATGTTTATATTTAACATTATAGAAATATAATAACACATTCTCGTTCAAAACTATTTTAGTAGTCCAAAAGCAATGTAGTGAAAATGTAAGAGAAGGAAGAAGAAACAAACGTTACTGTGAAAAGTTAACATTTTTTTTTCCTTTTAATTAGTTGTAGGTTCCAGTTTACTTATAATATCTTCTATAAAAAATTTTTCTTTCCTTTTCTCGGCAACTTTTTTTCTGTTTACGAGAAAGCTACAGAAAACTAAACATAACTACATTGATTTTTTTTTTAAAATTGGGGACCCTATGGAAATGGGTCCAAGGCCTATGTTTAAGTTTGCTGGGCATCCCTTTCCTAATAAAAACTACAATACAAAGACATATCAACTACGTAGAGCAAAATCCTTAGCAATCAGAGTCATTAAATATATGAACGAAACACAGAAAAGTGCGGAATGGTGCAAAAAGTTACAAGCAACACCTTTGTATGTACGTATATTGTTGGTCAACACGTTGATCAAAAAACAAAAAAAAAATGGTTGGTCAACACTACAAGTAATGAGTAGGAGCAAAATCCATTTAACAAGCTTTTATTTATGGCTTACCCAGAGGGTGATGGGTGTCTTTAACGTCGATAAGTAAACTGCAACATAACTTTTTATTAAGGCTTTATGCAAAATCCAGAGATAAGACATGAACAAAAACAACTAGGTGTGCTTTTTTCTACCATACACCACACAAAAGGTTTAGGAAAGAAACAGAAACTACAGCTAAGTTCAAATTAGAATAGGAACGAGCAAGTGTGTTCCGGCTATTTTGAGAACAGAGGGCCTCCTCCTCCAACAATTTGTTCTTAAACTTTTCAACCCAAGGGCACACCAAGATTCCTGCTTAAAAACCAAAAGCCACATCAACATCAGCAACCTATAAAGAGGGTCTACAGCAAATGGAATAAGCAAGTAACAGCAGATAGATTAGCACCTTTCAACTCACACTTAAGGATGTTCTTGTAGGAAGTGAAAACCCAAGTATAATTCATTATTGTCAATACTGCATTTGCTGAGGGGAATAATAACTAAACAGCTTCTTGAACAGAGGAACAAGTGCGACCATAGCAAGTTGGAGCTGCTCAGAGCTGTTTACGCGGACGCTTACTTGCCCTGCCCCTCTGTTGTTCAGATTAGCACGAGCTATTAGATTAGATGAACGTCCTATGGGCACTTGGGACTGTATATTCCCTCCAATAGCAAGATCCCCATGCCAATCCATCACAGAAAGTCCTAGAGTAGATAAAAACCTACCCAGCGGATAATCTTTATCTCTCAGCTGAGCTTCTAAACTACCACCATAAGCAACATCTCCTCGACTAGTCATTGCCCCTCCACACATAACCATTCTGAACCTTTTATTAGCAATCAACTTATCCTCAACTTTCAGCCCCGCAGACACCGAATCACCCAAGAGCGTTACAGAGAGACCAGCTGCAGCTTTGTGTTTCCTAAAATTGTTAAATCTCATGTCACTTCGAACAGTGTAAGCCAATTCCTTCCCAGCATTTTGCATTTCGAAACCTAGGGAGGTTGATCTACCCTCTCCGTGTTTAACCGAGCTGGCCATTTCCACCTGCACATTTGCATCCTTCTTGTCCTTTGTCACTTGGCCTGAGAACGATATGGGTATCTTTTCTTTAACAACAAAAAGTCGTTCTGCATTGACACCTTCGTAGCCAACATCATGATCCCACCCCTGAGTTTCCAGGACTGGCCTAACAAGCCACTGATTGGAGGAATCAAGGGACCGGTACCTGTGAGTAGGGTTGTCAGAGTCGAACGATGCAGGTAGAGACAAATCTGGCATGGGAACTGGAACAGAAGCAGGTTCACTTCTCTCCTCTTCCACATTTTCACTATGCCCGTTAGCAAATTCTTTAATCTCGGCAGCAAATTTCTTCATCATCTTACGTCTCTTTCTTTCCTCTTTCATCTGCCTCTTCATAAATAGTTTCTCCCGGTACTCCATCTCATCAAGATATTGCTTCTTCTGAGATTTACTAAGCCTAGCCATCTCAGCTTTAGTCAATCGCTTAAAAGGAGGAAGCTGGTCGTACTCTGATTCTTCGTCAGAACCTGATGATTCATCCAAATCATCTTCATCTTCTTCATCACCATACTGCTCTTCAGGAAGTTTAGCTTGCGGTCTTGATTGCAGAAACGATGAGAGGAGAAGTGGCAGTGGTGGAGCCTTGGATCGAGCAACAAATGGTCTCCCTGGAGTATTATTATCTTGTAATTTCAGAAGAGCGTTTGCTTCTGCTAGAATCTTGGACGCAAATGAGAGTAACAGCAAATGAGGCTTCCACACTTGGCCATTCGGTAATACTCTCTGACCTGCCCGATTTGTCCTGCAAGCAGAGTGGTTCTCAACTAAAGACACAGGGTTCATGAGCCTCATATCTCCAGCTGCTTGGCGAATGGCCTGCTGAATGACATGGGAACGTTGTGTTACAAACATGTCATAGCTAGAGGCAGTGCCATTTGGGCCATCTGGTGGAGCAGAAGCGGCATGAGTCAAACCCACAATGGCATTAAACCATATCGATGGTCCAAAAACATCAGTGATGGTGCGCAAGAGAGGCGTGTCACCAGAATCTCTGCTTTGCATATCCAGCCTATCAAGATATAATACGATATCCGGTGGATTTTTCTTGATGAAAACCTTAACAGACTTCAACATTTTCTCATTTTTGTGTTGATCAGACCATGATGGTAAGAGGCCTGGAGTGTCAATCACCCGAACCTTAATTCCCTGAACAAAACCCTCAACCTCCTGAACCCTCTTTGTCCCCATCTGGAATGCATCCGTACAGATCTTCACTTCATCAAAAATAGAATTAATCGTAGCACTCTTACCAACACCACTTTTACCGAGCACCATAACTGTACAAGAAAAATCAAGTGGATCCTGTCCAGCTGCCTCAAGTTGTTCTGCCATGGAACTGGCTCGATCAAAGCTAAAGGCACCAACACGGCTTCCGTTTCTCCCCCTCAACTGCTCAGCCAATCCAAGCCTATACAAAACCTGAGCAACAACAACATTATGTGGAGTTTGCCCTAATCTATGTGAAAGCCTCAAAAACTTGACTCTGATCAATTGGAGCTTCTCACGGGTCTCATCATGCTCATCGGTCTCTGCAGGGGTAGGGTCCTCTGCTTGCTCAGACTGATTCTGAGACACATTACCATTGACACGAGGCTGATGAAGAACACGTGGTGTGGATTCCAAAAGAGGAGCATCACGCCCAAGGCCTGCTGGGCGAGCAGGACTTGTAGACTCTGTTGGGGAAACAGAAATTGCTACCTCAGATTTTCTTTCCTGAATCTCTGGACTCATAATATTCACTCTGCTGCCTTGCTGCTTCTCAAAATCCTTATTAGGTAGAGAAGTATGTTCAACACCAAGTCCTCCATTTTGAACTGTATCATGATCTCTACTGATGCGACCTTCAGTCTCTCCATTTTCCTCAGAACTAGATTTCTCCAACGGAGATGAGGTCCCAGCAGAAGCTACTTGAATACTATCATTGAAAGATCTCTCACCTGAAGCACGTTCACCATTTCTTTGTGCCCCAGATACATCAACAGTTTCCTCCTTGTTTTCCTCTTCAATACCATCATTTGTTGTTTCCTCGATCACTTCAGCCACCAGCTGTTTCTTCTCAAGAAAGACAGTTCCATTTTCAGAAAAAGAATGTGTGGATGTCTCGCTGACATTCCCTGCACCTGCTTCCCCTTCATCACCATTCATTCGGGAAGTCACAAACCTGGTACAGCCTCTCCCGTAGTTATATGTTGCAGGTTTGCCTCACCATGGCTCTCTCCATTAACCTCCTTTGGATCTTTCACTTCCTCTGAAGGTAAATCATCGGGTTGGAGAGATTCAGGCTTTGAACTGTCAATAGCTTCCTCATCTTCGGTATCCCTCGCATCAACATCAGAAACCACCAATTCAATTTTCTCTACTTGCTCATCGCTGTTTCCATCGTCTGCAAGCTTCTTCTCTTCCATACCTACTTACAACCATAAACAAAACGAAATCACGAATCAATCAGACTAAAAAGGCTTAACCCTAACGATAAAATTAGAGCAGAAACGAAACTCTAGAATACTCGTCTCTATCATTGAAAGTGAAACCCCTAAAAGCTTATACAAAAAAAAGAGAAAGCTAACCTCGTTTAGAGAGAGAGAGGGAGAGAGGCAAACTTCTGACGGGGAAGGTGGAGGAGGAGGGAGATAAGAGCTTTCCAGGGACGGTGGATATCCGTTTTGGGTTTAAGCATCGTACGGTGGAAACATGAAGTGGGCCAAGGCCTTTTAGGTGGGCTGCTAAATCTTGTTGGCCTTTTTGCCATCACTACACGAGACAGATACTTGTTTTCTTCTTTCTTGGAGTTACTCACCTGTCTTTTCTATTATTGTCAGTCGCAAATATTTTATATTAGCTATTACAAACGTGATTGTTTATATATATATATATATATGTATGGCTTACTAAATTGGTTAAATTTTACCTCAAACAGTGCATCGATGTTTTCATCAAGTGAAGGGTCGGTTATATATAAATATATATATGTATGGCTTACTTGTGTCTGCCTAAAGTTTGTAAAGGTAGGGGATATCTGACGACCTGACGTCTCTCTTAGACAAGTTTTGTGGTCTGGCTGGTTTTTCTTCCCGCAACCCTTTCCCACGAGGTGGTGACACTTTCTCTTCACGGTCTGAAGTTAAGAGAAGCTGAGAATTAGTTTCAAGAGAGGCTATAGTTTCTACAGAACATACCAATCAACATAACTATGAATGATCTATGTCTAGTTGTCCTTCCAAACGTACCTCAGAGAGAAGCTCTGAGTCATCCACTGCATGAAGATCCCATCAAACAAGCTCCAAAATCATCTCTGAACTCGGGTGGAAAAAAAATCCTTCCGAAGAAGGCATAGCTGCTGATGGTGTATATATGATTCAGAGTACTCTCCGTTGAGATTCAGATTTCACATTAGTTTGAAAAGCTTTTGATTCTCTCCAGCAGTCTGAGCTCCATAACCGTGGCAGATACAGCAAAAACAAACACAAAGCAGCCAGCCAGTAAAGTTTCTATAGCTAAGAAAATTACCAATCGAAAGAGATAAATTACTAACATGCCCTGAAACAAATTCTAGCAAGATAAGCACAATTCACAAGGATGGTCAAAAAGATTCCAAGCTTACATTCATACTCAGCATTCAGCGAACCAAAGCTCTAACAAAACATTGGCAATTACCACCTACAAGGCATGCAAGTTATTGGAAGAGTGTAATGGAAAGAAAGACTCAGGGAAAGCAAAGAACCTGCATCAGAAGGTTTGAAAGATAACGCTGATCATTGCCAGCGTGCCATGACATCATCTCCAGCGTCATTTGTGGGTCCCACATCAGTACTCAGCCACGAGGTCTAGAGAGCATTCTCACCTTGTCTGGCGGTCATTGTCTGTGGTGTCTGCACCTCTTTCACTGCCAGCAAGATCAATGAAAGTACTCTTCCCAACAACTTTCCCAGGCAATTCATTGGCATCATCATTTTTACGTCTGGTTTCTTTTACCTCAAAACGTGTTTCTTTCCAACAAGTTGTAAGATAGCATGTGATCTAGATGACTCCCCATTTGCTCCAGTTGACCCTGTGCTCCTTTCAGCGTTCCCTTTCTCGATAAGTACCTTACAATTTGAACATCTGAGACTTCATACTCTTGCAGCCCAACACTGTAAACTTCTTGTCTACCATCTTCTCCCATTAAAAGCTTCCTACTCGACAATTAGACAAGTCAAAACATGCAGTGACAACTTTCACATAGATAATCTCTTCCGTTAAGAACTGGCAAATCCAAACGGTATTTCCACCACAGAAGCTTTTATAATGACAACAAGACCAAAGCTACCACATCTCGCTGCTAACAAGAGCAAATTGTGTAACAGAAGTCTCGCAGATGGATTGCATGAGCACCAAACCAATGGATTTGGTGGGACTCAACGTGACAATGTGAGATCGCAGTAACAGTATCAACAACAGAATCTTTTGATTTGAGGGAAAGACGCATAATACGAACTGGCGCAACAAAAGTTACCAGCAACTTTGACTTTCCAAAGCAGCTTACAATAGATGCTTGACAACATTAAAAGACGTTTAGCAGATGATAAGGACCCCTACAAAACTCCCTTTAAAAGCCTTGAATTACGGCTAGCTCAGAGGGTGTGATGATGGGTGTCTTAAAATCAACAAGTAGATTGCAGCATAATTTTAACAAGCTTTATGAAAAATCCAGAGGTAGACATGAACAGAAAGCCATACAAAGGTTTTGGAAAGAGAATAAAACCACAACTATGCTTAAATTAGACAAGGAACGAACAATGTTCTGGCTATGTAAAGAAAACAGAGGCCTCCTCCAACAAATTGTTCTTAAAGTTTTCAACCCAAAGGGCACACCAAGGTTCCTGCTCAAAACCAAAAGCCACATCAGCAATCAATAAAGCGGGTTTACAGCAAATGGAATAAGAAAGCAAAAGCAGATAGATTAGTACCTTTTCAACTCTCAATCTAGGATGTTCTTGTAGTAAGTGAATTGAAACCCGAAGTGATCCATTATTGTCAATATTCCATTTGCTGAGGGAATAATAACTAAGTAGCTTCTTGAACAGAGGAAACAATGCGACCAGTGCAAGTTGGAGCTGCTCAGAGCTATTTACGCGGAGGCTTACTTGCCCTGCCCCTCTGTTGTTCAGATTAGCACGAGCTATTAGATTAGATGAACGTCCTATGGCACCTGGGACTGTATATTCCCCCAATAGCAAGATCCCATGCCAATCCCATCACAGAAAGTCCTAGAGTAGATAAAACCTACCCAGCGGATAACTTTATCTCTCCGCTGAGCTTCTAAACTACCCCCATAAGAAAATCTCCTCGACTAGTCATTGCCCCGCTCACCACAAACCATTCTAACCTTTTATTAGCAATCAACTTATCTCAACTTTCAGCCCCGCAGACACCGAATCACCCAAAGAGCGTTACAGAGAGACCAGCTGCAGCTTTGTGTTTCCTAAAATA
>NW_026016600.1:22500-24393 GCF_020379485.1 Brassica napus | reverse complement strand
TCCTGGTGGTGCCCTTCCGTCAATTCCTTTAAGTTTCAGCCTTGCGACCATTACTCCCCGGAACCAAAAAACTTTGATTTCATAAGGTGCCAGCGGAGTCCTAAAAGAACTCCGCTATCCCTGGTCGCACTTATGGTTGAACTAGGACGTATCCCTGATCGTCTCGAAGCCCCAAACTTTCGTTCTTGATTTAATGAAAAAATCCTTGGCAAATGCTTTCGCAGTGTTCGTCTTTCATAAATAAAAGGATTCACCTCTGACTATAAAATACGAATGCCCCGACTGTAAACCCCCGAACCGTCCTAAGCATAGGTCGACCACCGGCCAACAATCAAACAAGAACATGACCGACGGACGACCCACACCAAGGGTTGGAGATGAAAGGCCAACCGGCCAGCCAACAATCAAACAAGAACATGACTGACCGTCCAACCCAACACCATGGTCCGGAAGCGCTACGTGACGGGCTAGGGACAATCCGGTCAGAGTCACAAACTTTACTCCACGACCTAGACCAGTTCATCCACTAACTCGTCCCGCTGCGTCAAGGCATAAGGCTTTGCAACCCGTACCTAGAGTTAGCGTTTTCCGTTAGATCGAGGCCTAAGGCTTTTCAACCCGTACCTCCCTAACGTTGTGTTAGACCGGACTAGTCAAATATCAGAGTACTCATGAAGCGCATATAAAACAATTACTTTATTGATTCGAGAAATATCCATACATTGATATAATTCGAGACCGGTCCCGGCCTAATGCCAAATCGAGTCAACTAAACACAAATCCACAATACCGTTTACAAAAGGCATGAAAATCTACACCGGCGGTCCTAACGTCCAGCACCAAGCTATCCGATCATCCTTACCTAAAGCGACCTGCAAAAAGGACAACGGAGTTGGATGAGTAACCTAATGTTACTCAGTGAGCTGGCGGCCTCTACCCGCAACCTAGACTCTAACCCGGACAACCCAAAATAACAATCAATCTAGCCCTAGCATGCAATAAAAGCTAAGGCTAAGCAAACCGTTACTAAGTTAGACTTGGCCTCCTGCCATGATCTAGCTTCAAGTAACGGGAACCTGCATTAAAACAAGTCAACAACCAATCCCTAGTTAACCATATATACGCCTGAGTTCAATACTCATGTAGTGTTAGACACTTAGACTATACAAGTATCATTAATCGATCGACCAACAATCAAACAAGAACATGATCGGCCAACCAATGATACCGCATAGCTTTAATATCCACCACCCTTCACAAGCAATCACTCAAACACATACAGGCCAACGTCAGGCCTACACTAACAAAATACACATCAAGCCTAATCCGGTACCTAAACCAGACTTAGGACTTAATGTCAGAACCTGCAAGCAAATCAATCAACCACAAACACAATCACAATAATAAGACTATGAGTAACTACGACTCGATCTAACTCGTAACACCGTATATCGGTGCTACACTAACTCGAGGGTTCCTAACCCTCAAGACGACATAACTAACGACACACATCTAACCTAGACAACACTCTAACCTGGGCCCTGGTGACTTCGTGTTCCTCCTCTCTATCGGCAATATCCTATCTCCCTACCACAAAGGCCAGAAGAAGGAACTTTCAACCGACCGCGGCCCACAGTCCTTCGGGTCACCGCGCGACAGCCCACAGTCCTTCGGGTCACTGCCACATTACACCGTCGTGTAATACTCAGCCATAGGCCATGACCCCGTTCTCTGAGTCTTCCCGATCCAGCGAATAAGGGGTTTCCTTGAACCCGCTGGGTACGAGGCCGAGGAAACACTAATCACCCCTACACAAGCCTAGTATGGGCGGGTCACGCACATACTGTCGGCACACTCACACAAAACAAACTCAATCTAGAACCTAACCTAAAG
>NW_026016600.1:7500-10000 GCF_020379485.1 Brassica napus | reverse complement strand
TCGAATTTGAATCTGATTTTTTGCATGCTTCATAAGGATGGTTAAAGCTATTTTCTGGTAAATTTTCATAAATTTCTTTTGCTTCTAACCATGTCTTTTGCATGCTACAAAGGTCGGAGTTTTGTGGTCTAAACGGATGTCTACAGCAACTTTTGATCAACACTTGACATCCTAAACTCTTTGTTGACATATTTTTGATGTTTCCTTTCAGAAAACTTTCTTCAAAAATATTAATTTTTGCATTTTTGGCTTCTCGGGTGATTTTGGCTGTCCGTGGGTGATTTTGGCCCACGTGGGCTGTCTGTTCAGTACACACACGGACGTCCGTGTGTGTCCGTCAGCACACACAGGACGTCCGTGGCCGTCCGTCAGCACACACAGGACGTCCGGCTGTCCATCAGTACACATATCAGCACGCTCCGTGGACTGTTCGGGTGATTTTGGCCCACGTGGGCTGTCTGTTCAGTACACACAGGACGTCCGTCAGCACACGCAGGACGTCCGTGGCTGTCCGTGTGTGTCCGTGTGTCCGTCAGTGCACACAGGACGTCCGTCAGACACACAGGACGTCCGTCAGCACACGCAGGACGTCCGTCAGCACACGCAGGACGTCCGTGGCTGTCCGTGTGTGTCCGTGTGTCCGTCAGTGCACACAGGACGTCCGTCAGCACACACAGGACGTCCGTCAGCACACGCAGGACGTCCGTCAGCACACGCAGGACGTCCGTGGCTGTCCGTGTGTGTCCGTGTGTCCGTCAGCACACGCAGGACGTCCGTCAGTACACACAGGACGTCCGTCAGCACACAAAGGACGTCCGTGGCCGTCCGTCAGTACACAGAGGACGTCCGTGGCCGTCCGTCAGCACACACAGGACGTCCATCAGTACACAGAGGACGTCCGTGGCCATCCGTCAGCACACACAGGACGTCCGTCAGCACACGCAGGACGTCCGTGTGTGTCCGTGTGTCCGTCAGCACACACAGGACGTCCGTCAGTACACACAGGACGTCCGTCAGTACACACAGGACGTCCGTGGCCGTCCGTCAGTACACACAGGACGTCCGTGGTTGTCCGTCAGTACACATATCAGCATGCTGGCCCTTCCTGTGGACTGTTCGGGTGATTTTGGCCCACGTGGGCTGTCTGTTCAGTACACACAGGATGTCCGTGCCTGTCCGTTAGCACACACAGACTGTCCATGGACTGATCCGTGTACTGAACTCATATCAGCATGCTGACCACACATATCAGCATGCTGGCCCTTCCCGTGGACTGTCCGTGTACTGATTTTGGATAACTGATGCACCATGTCAGTACACATATCAGCATGCTGGCCCTTCCCGTGGACTGTCCGTGTACTGATCCGTGTACTGAACATATATCAGCATGCTGACCACACATATCAGCATGCTGGCCCTTCCCGTGGACTGTCCGTGTACTGATTTTGGACAACTGATGCAATATGTCAGTACACATATCAGCACGCTGGTCCTTCCCGTGGACTGATCCTCGTTAAGGGATTTAGATTGTACTCATTCCAATTACCAGACTCAAAGAGCCCGGTATTGTTATTTATTGTCACTACCTCCCCGTGTTAGGATTGGGTAATTTGCGCGCCTGCTGCCTTCCTTGGATGTGGTAGCCGTTTCTCAGGCTCCCTCTCCGGAATCGAACCCTAATTCTCCGTCACTCGTTACCACCATGGTAGGCCACTATCCTACCATCGAAAGTTGATAGGGCAGAAATTTGAATGATGCGTCGCCAGCACTAAGGCCATGCGATCCGTCGAGTTATCATGAATCATCAGAGCAACGGGCAGAGCCCGCGTCGACCTTTTATCTAATAAATGCATCCCTTCCAGAAGTCGGGGTTTGTTGCACGTATTAGCTCTAGAATTACTACGGTTATCCGAGTAGTAGTTACCATCAAACAAACTATAACTGATTTAATGAGCCATTCGCAGTTTCATAGTCTGAATTCGTTCATACTTACACATGCATGGCTTAATCTTTGAGACAAGCATATGACTACTGGCAGGATCAACCAGGTAGCATTCATAAATCAGGACAAGACCACGTCATATTCCCGCAAACACATGGAAAGTGGGAACAGACGCAGACTTGACCGTCATCTTTTGTCCGGAGACAAACGTGCTTAGCGGGACAGAATTTCTTCGGGTCACCGCCATAATATTTCCGCAACCGAGATCTCAGCAAACAGCTTATTCACCTTTGCGAACAATGCATAAACTATGCAAAGACGCAAGGATCACAAGTGCCGGCTTATGTGTTCACGACTTCCCCACCGAAGGAGATGCCGCAAACAAAATTTTAAGCAAAGCTTAACAATTCCTTCCAGATAGGTACGCAACACAGGCCCCGGATCAGTTCAACAAGCATAAAACTATGCTAGTGAAGAAACTGAGGAGGATAGTTGGTCTGTAGTTGGGTGCGCGAGCACAGAGCCTACAAACACTAGCTATCCAATCACCACTCATAC